>NW_027101350.1:0-132474 GCF_035046505.1 Tiliqua scincoides
TAACAATGCTCCTGCTACAGCAAAATGTTGCTTGGCAAAATATTTTTTTCACCAATTTTTTGATGACCCCGGGGTCATCGTTTTTCTGGCCTGAAACCCATATTTCCAGGATCGCACAAATCCTATCCCAATCAAGTTTCTTGATGCTCCAGAGTTACCTTGGTTGACAAGCAATGCTCCTGCTACTCCAAAATGTTTCTAGGCAAAATATTTTTTTCCCACCAAAATTTTTGATGACCCCGGGGTCATCGTTTTTCTGTCCTGAAACCCATTCTTCCAGAATCGCACAAATCCTCTTCCAATCAAGTTTCTTGATGCTCCAGAGGTACCTTGGTTGACAAGCAATGCTCCTGCTACTCCAAAATGTTTCTAGGCAAAATATTTTTTTTCCACCAAAATTTTTGATGACCCCGGGGTCATGGTTTTTCTGGCCTAAAACCCATATTTCCAGGCTCGCACAAATCCTCTCCCAATCAACTTTCTTGATGCTCCAGAGTTTCCTTGGGTGACAAGCAATGCTCATGCTACACCAAAATGTTGCTAGGCAAAATATTTTTTTTCACATATTGTTTGATGACCCCGGGGTCATGGTTTTTCTGGCCTAAAACCCATTTTTCCAAGATCGCACAAATCCTCTCCCAATCAACTTTTTTGATGCTCCAGAGTTTCCTTGGGTGACAAGCAATGCTCCTGCTACACCAAAATGTTTCTAGGCAAAATATTTTTTTTCACCAATTTTTTGATGACCCCGGGGTCATCGTTTTTCTGGCCTGAAACCCATTTTTCCAGGATCGCACAAATCCTCTCCCAATCAACTTCTTGATGCTCCAGAGTTTCCTTGGGTGACAAGCTATGCTCCTGCTACACCAAAATGTTTCTAGGCAAAATATTTGCTTTCACCAATTTTTTGATGACCCCGGGGTCATGGTTTTTCTGGCCTGAAACCCATTTTTCCAGGATCGCACAAATCCTCTTCCAATCAACTTCCTTGATGCTCCAGAGTTTCCTTGGGTGACAAACAATGCTCCTGCTACAGCAAAATGTTGCTTGGCAAAATATTTTTTTCACCAATTTTTTGATGACCCCGGGGTCATCGTTTTTCTGGCCTGAAACCCATATTTCCAGGATCGCACAAATCCTATCCCAATCAAGTTTCTTGATGCTCCAGAGTTACCTTGGTTGACAAGCAATGCTCCTGCTACTCCAAAATGTTTCTAGGCAAAATATTTTTTTCCCACCAAAATTTTTGATGACCCTGGGGTCATCGTTTTTCTGGCCTGAAACCCATTTTTCCAGGATCGCACAAATTCTCTTCCAATCAAGTTTCTTGATGCTCCAGAGGTACCTCGGTTGACAAGCAATGCTCCTGCTACTCCAAAATGTTTCTAGGGAAAATATTTTTTTTCCACCAAAATTTTTGATGACCCCGGGGTCATTTTTTTTTTGGCCTAAAACCCATTTTTCCAGGATCGCACAAATCCTCTCCCAATCAAGTTTCTTGATGCTCCAGAGTTACCTTGGTTGACAAGCAATGCTCCTGCTACTCCAAAATGTTGCTAGGCAAAATATTTTTTTTCCACCAAAATTTTTGATGACCCCGGGGTCATCGTTTTTCTGGCCTGAAACCCATTTTTCCAGGATCGCACAAATCCTCTTCCAGTCAAGTTTCTTGATGCTCCAGAGCTTCCTTGGGTGACAAACAATGCTCCTGCTACACCAATATGTTGCTAGGCAAAATATTTTTTTCACCAATTGTTGGATGACCCCGGGGTCATCGTTTTCCTGGCCTGAAACCCATTTTTCCAGGATCGCACAAATCCTCTCCCAATCAAGTTTCTTGATGCTCCAGAGTTACCTTGGTTGACAAGCAATGCTCCTGCTACTCCAAAATGTTTCTAGGCAAAATATTTTTTTCCCACCATATTTTTTGATGTCCCCGGGGTCATGGTTTTTCTGGCCTGAAACCCATTTTTCCAGGATCGCACAAATCCTCTTCCAGTCAAGTTTCTTGATGCTCCAGAGGTACCTTGGTTGACAAGCAATGCTCCTGCTACTCCAAAATGTTTCTAGGCAAAATATTTTTTTTCCACCAAAATTTTTGATGACCCCGGGGTCATCGTTTTTCTTGCCTAAAACCCATTTTTCCAGGATCGCACAAATCCTCTCCCAATCAACTTTCTTGATGCTCCAGAGTTTCCTTGGGTGACAAGCTATGCTCCTGCTACACCAAAATGTTTCTAGGCAAAATATTTTCTTTCACCAATTTATTGATGACCCCGGCGTCATCGTTTTTCTGGCCTGAAACCCATTTTTCCAGGATCGCACAAATCCTCTCCCAATCAACTTTCTTGATGCTCCAGAGTTACCTTGGTTGACAAGCAATGCTCCTGCTACTCCAAAATGTTTCTAGGCAAAATATTTTTTTCCCACCAAAATTTTTGATGACCCCGGGGTCATCGTTTTTCTGGCCTGAAACCCATTTTTCCAGAATCGCACAAATCCTCTTCAATCAAGTTTTTTGAAGCTCCAGAGGTACCTTGGTTGAAAAGCAATGCTCCTGCTACTCCAAAATGTTTCTAGGCAAAATATTTTTTTTCCACCAAAATTTTTGATGACCCCGGGGTCATGGTTTTTCTGGCCTAAAACCCATTTTTCCAGGATCGCACAAATCCTCTCCCCAATCAACTTTTTTGATGCTCCAGAGTTTCCTTGTGTGACAAGCAATGCTCCTGCTACACCAAAAAGTTTCTAGGCAAAATATTTTTTTTCACCAATTTTTTGATGACCCCGGGGTCATCGTTTTTCTGGCGTGAAACCCATTTTTCCAGGATCGCACATATCCTCTCCCAATCAACTTTCTTGATGCTCCAGAGTTTCCTTGGGTGACAAACAATGCTCCTGCTACACCAAAATGTTGCTAGGCAAAATATTTTTTTCACCAATTGTTTGATGACCCTGAGGTCATCGTTTTTCTGGCCTGAAACCCATTTTTCCAGGATCGCACAAATCCTCAACCAATCAAGTTTCTTGATGCTCCTGAGGTACCTTGGTTGACAAGCAATGCTCCTGCTACTCCAAAATGTTTCTAGGCAAAATATTTTTTTCCCACCAAAATTTTTGATGACCCCGGGGTCATGGTTTTCCTGGCCTGAAACCCATTTTTCCAGGATCGCACAAATCCTCTCCCAATCAAGTTTCTTGATGCTCCAGAGTTACGTTGGTTGACAAGCAATGCTCCTGCTACTCCAAAATGTTTCTAGGCAAAATATTTTTTTCCCACCAAAATTTTGGATGACCCCGGGGTCATCGTTTTTCTGGCCTGAAACCCATTTTTCCAGAATCGCACAAATCCTCTTCCAATCAAATTTCTTGATGCTCCAGAGGTACCTTGGTTGACAAGCAATGCTCCTGCTACACCAAAATGTTTCTAGGCAAAATACTTTTTTTCACCAATTTTTGATGACCCCGGGGTCATCGTTTTTCTGGCCTGAAACCCATTTTTCCAGGATCGCACAAATCCTCTCCCAATCAAGTTTCTTGATGCTCCAGAGTTTCCTTGGGTGACAAGCAATGCTCCTGCTACACCAAAATGTTTCTAGGCAAAATATATTTTTCACCAATTTTTTGATGACCCCGGGGTCATCGTTTTTCTGGCCTGAAACCCATTTTTCCAGGATCGCACAAATCCTCTCCCAATCAACTTTCTTGATGCTCCAGAGTTTCCTTGGGTGACAAGCTATGCTCCTGCTACGCCAAAATGTTTCTAGGCAAAATATTTTCTTTCATCAATTTATTGCTGACCCCGGCTTCATCGTTTTTCTGGCCTGAAACCCATTTTTCCAGGATCGCACAAATCCTCTCCCAATCAAGTTTCTTGATGCTCCAGAGTTACCTTGATTGACAAGCAATGCTCCTGCTACTCCAAAATGTTTCTAGGCAAAATATTTTTTTCCCACCAAAATTTTTGATGACCCCGGGGTCATCGTTTTTCTGTCCTGAAACCCATTCTTCCAGAATCGCACAAATCCTCTTCCAATCAAGTTTCTTGATGCTCCAGAGGTACCTTGGTTGACAAGCAATGCTCCTGCTACTCCAAAATGTTTCTAGGCAAAATATTTTTTTTCCACCAAAATTTTTGATGACCCCGGGGTCATGGTTTTTCTGACCTAAAACCCATATTTCCAGGCTCGCACAAATCCTCTCCCAATCAACTTTCTTGATGCTCCAGAGTTTCCTTGGGTGACAAGCAATGCTCATGCTACACCAAAATGTTTCTAGGCAAAATATTTTTTTTCACCAATTTTTTGATGACCCCGGGGTCATCGTTTTTCTGGCCTGAAACCCATTTTTCCAGGATCGCACTAATCCTCTCCCAATCAACTTTCTTGATGCTCCAGAGTTTCCTTGGGTGACAAGCTATGCTCCTGCTACACCAAAATGTTTCTAGGCAAAATATTTGCTTTCACCAATTTTTTGATGACCCCGGGGTCATGGTTTTTCTGGCCTGAAACCCATTTTTCCAGGATCGCACAAATCCTCTTCCAATCAACTTTCTTGATGCTCCAGAGTTTCCTTGGGTGACAAACAATGCTCCTGCTACAGCAAAATGTTGCTTGGCAAAATATTTTTTTCACCAATTTTTTGATGACCCCGGGGTCATCGTTTTTCTGGCCTGAAACCCATATTTCCAGGATCGCACAAATCCTATCCCAATCAAGTTTCTTGATGCTCCAGAGTTACCTTGGTTGACAAGCAATGCTCCTGCTACTCCAAAATGTTTCTAGGCAAAATATTTTTTTCCCACCAAAATTTTTGATGACCCCGGGGTCATCGTTTTTCTGTCCTGAAACCCATTCTTCCAGAATCGCACAAATCCTCTTCCAATCAAGTTTCTTGATGCTCCAGAGGTACCTTGGTTGACAAGCAATGCTCCTGCTACTCCAAAATGTTTCTAGGCAAAATATTTTTTTTCCACCAAAATTTTTGATGACCCCGGGGTCATGGTTTTTCTGGCCTAAAACCCATATTTCCAGGCTCGCACAAATCCTCTCCCAATCAACTTTCTTGATGCTCCAGAGTTTCCTTGGGTGACAAGCAATGCTCATGCTACACCAAAATGTTGCTAGGCAAAATATTTTTTTTCACATATTGTTTGATGACCCCGGGGTCATGGTTTTTCTGGCCTAAAACCCATTTTTCCAAGATCGCACAAATCCTCTCCCAATCAACTTTTTTGATGCTCCAGAGTTTCCTTGGGTGACAAGCAATGCTCCTGCTACACCAAAATGTTTCTAGGCAAAATATTTTTTTTCACCAATTTTTTGATGACCCCGGGGTCATCGTTTTTCTGGCCTGAAACCCATTTTTCCAGGATCGCACAAATCCTCTCCCAATCAACTTTCTTGATGCTCCAGAGTTTCCTTGGGTGACAAGCTATGCTCCTGCTACACCAAAATGTTTCTAGGCAAAATATTTGCTTTCACCAATTTTTTGATGACCCCGGGTCATGGTTTTTCTGGCCTGAAACCCATTTTTCCAGGATCGCACAAATCCTCTTCCAATCAACTTCCTTGATGCTCCAGAGTTTCCTTGGGTGACAAACAATGCTCCTGCTACAGCAAAATGTTGCTTGGCAAAATATTTTTTTCACCAATTTTTTGATGACCCCGGGGTCATCGTTTTTCTGGCCTGAAACCCATATTTCCAGGATCGCACAAATCCTATCCCAATCAAGTTTCTTGATGCTCCAGAGTTACCTTGGTTGACAAGCAATGCTCCTGCTACTCCAAAATGTTTCTAGGCAAAATATTTTTTTCCCACCAAAATTTTTGATGACCCTGGGGTCATCGTTTTTCTGGCCTGAAACCCATTTTTCCAGGATCGCACAAATTCTCTTCAATCAAGTTTCTTGATGCTCCAGAGGTACCTCGGTTGACAAGCAATGCTCCTGCTACTCCAAAATGTTTCTAGGGAAAATATTTTTTTTCCACCAAAATTTTTGATGACCCCGGGGTCATTTTTTTTTTGGCCTAAAACCCATTTTTCCAGGATCGCACAAATCCTCTCCCAATCAAGTTTCTTGATGCTCCAGAGTTACCTTGGTTGACAAGCAATGCTCCTGCTACTCCAAAATGTTGCTAGGCAAAATATTTTTTTTCCACCAAAATTTTTGATGACCCCGGGGTCATCGTTTTTCTGGCCTGAAACCCATTTTTCCAGGATCGCACAAATCCTCTTCCAGTCAAGTTTCTTGATGCTCCAGAGCTTCCTTGGGTGACAACAATGCTCCTGCTACACCAATATGTTGCTAGGCAAAATATTTTTTTTCACCAATTGTTGGATGACCCCGGGGTCATCGTTTTCCTGGCCTGAAACCCATTTTTCCAGGATCGCACAAATCCTCTCCCAATCAAGTTTCTTGATGCTCCAGAGTTACCTTGGTTGACAAGCAATGCTCCTGCTACTCCAAAATGTTTCTAGGCAAAATATTTTTTTCCCACCATATTTTTGATGTCCCCGGGGTCATGGTTTTTCTGGCCTGAAACCCATTTTTCCAGGATCGCACAAATCCTCTTCCAGTCAAGTTTCTTGATGCTCCAGAGGTACCTTGGTTGACAAGCAATGCTCCTGCTACTCCAAAATGTTTCTAGGCAAAATATTTTTTTTCCACCAAAATTTTTGATGACCCCGGGGTCATCGTTTTTCTTGCCTAAAACCCATTTTTCCAGGATCGCACAAATCCTCTCCCAATCAACTTTCTTGATGCTCCAGAGTTTCCTTGGGTGACAAGCTATGCTCCTGCTACACCAAAATGTTTCTAGGCAAAATATTTTCTTTCACCAATTTATTGATGACCCCGGCGTCATCGTTTTTCTGGCCTGAAACCCATTTTTCCAGGATCGCACAAATCCTCTCCAATCAACTTTCTTGATGCTCCAGAGTTACCTTGGTTGACAAGCAATGCTCCTGCTACTCCAAAATGTTTCTAGGCAAAATATTTTTTTCCCACCAAAATTTTTGATGACCCCGGGGTCATCGTTTTTCTGGCCTGAAACCCATTTTTCCAGAATCGCACAAATCCTCTTCCAATCAAGTTTTTTGAAGCTCCAGAGGTACCTTGGTTGAAAAGCAATGCTCCTGCTACTCCAAAATGTTTCTAGGCAAAATATTTTTTTTCCACCAAAATTTTTGATGACCCCGGGGTCATGGTTTTTCTGGCCTAAAACCCATTTTTCCAGGATCGCACAAATCCTCTCCCAATCAACTTTTTTGATGCTCCAGAGTTTCCTTGTGTGACAAGCAATGCTCCTGCTACACCAAAAAGTTTCTAGGCAAAATATTTTTTTTCACCAATTTTTTGATGACCCCGGGGTCATCGTTTTTCTGGCGTGAAACCCATTTTTCCAGGATCGCACATATCCTCTCCAATCAACTTTCTTGATGCTCCAGAGTTTCCTTGGGTGACAAACAATGCTCCTGCTACACCAAAATGTTGCTAGGCAAAATATTTTTTTCACCAATTGTTTGATGACCCTGAGGTCATCGTTTTTCTGGCCTGAAACCCATTTTTCCAGGATCGCACAAATCCTCAACCAATCAAGTTTCTTGATGCTCCTGAGGTACCTTGGTTGACAAGCAATGCTCCTGCTACTCCAAAATGTTTCTAGGCAAAATATTTTTTCCCACCAAAATTTTTGATGACCCCGGGGTCATCGTTTTCCTGGCCTGAAACCCATTTTTCCAGGATCGCACAAATCCTCTCCCAATCAAGTTTCTTGATGCTCCAGAGTTACGTTGGTTGACAAGCAATGCTCCTGCTACTCCAAAATGTTTCTAGGCAAAATATTTTTTTCCCACCAAAATTTTGGATGACCCCGGGGTCATCGTTTTTCTGGCCTGAAACCCATTTTTCCAAAATCGCACAAATCCTCTTCCAATCAAATTTCTTGATACTCCAGAGGTACCTTGGTTGACAAGCAATGCTCCTGCTACACCAAATGTTTCTAGGCAAAATACTTTTTTCACCAATTTTTTGATGACCCCGGGGTCATCGTTTTTCTGGCCTGAAACCCATTTTTCCAGGATCGCACAAATCCTCTCCCAATCAAGTTTCTTGATGCTCCAGAGTTTCTTGGGTGACAAGCAATGCTCCTGCTACACCAAAATGTTTCTAGGCAAAATATTTTTTTTCACCAATTTTTTGATGACCCCGGGGTCATCTTTTTTCTGGCCTGAAACCCATTTTTCCAGGATCGCACAAATCCTCTCCCAATCAACTTTCTTGATGCTCCAGAGTTTCCTTGGATGACAAGCTATGCTCCTGCTACGCCAAAATGTTTCTAGGCAAAATATTTTCTTTCATCAATTTATTGCTGACCCCGGCTTCATCGTTTTTCTGGCCTGAAACCCATTTTTCCAGGATCGCACAAATCCTCTCCCAATCAAGTTTCTTGATGCTCCAGAGTTACCTTGATTGACAAGCAATGCTCCTGCTACTCCAAAATGTTTCTAGGCAAAATATTTTTTTCCCACCAAAATTTTTGATGACCCCGGGGTCATCGTTTTTCTGTCCTGAAACCCATTCTTCCAGAATCGCACAAATCCTCTTCCAATCAAGTTTCTTGATGCTCCAGAGGTACCTTGGTTGACAAGCAATGCTCCTGCTACTCCAAAATGTTTCTAGGCAAAATATTTTTTTTCCACCAAAATTTTTGATGACCCCGGGGTCATGGTTTTTCTGACCTAAAACCCATATTTCCAGGCTCGCACAAATCCTCTCCCAATCAACTTTCTTGATGCTCCAGAGTTTCCTTGGGTGACAAGCAATGCTCATGCTACACCAAAATGTTTCTAGGCAAAATATTTTTTTTCACCAATTTTTTGATGACCCCGGGGTCATCGTTTTTCTGGCCTGAAACCCATTTTTCCAGGATCGCACTAATCCTCTCCCAATCAACTTTCTTGATGCTCCAGAGTTTCCTTGGGTGACAAGCTATGCTCCTGCTACACCAAAATGTTTCTAGGCAAAATATTTGCTTTCACCAATTTTTTGATGACCCCGGGGTCATGGTTTTTCTGGCCTGAAACCCATTTTTCCAGGATCGCACAAATCCTCTTCCAATCAACTTTCTTGATGCTCCAGAGTTTCCTTGGGTGACAAACAATGCTCCTGCTACAGCAAAATGTTGCTTGGCAAAATATTTTTTTCACCAATTTTTTGATGACCCCGGGGTCATCGTTTTTCTGGCCTGAAACCCATATTTCCAGGATCGCACAAATCCTATCCCAATCAAGTTTCTTGATGCTCCAGAGTTACCTTGGTTGACAAGCAATGCTCCTGCTACTCCAAAATGTTTCTAGGCAAAATATTTTTTTCCCACCAAAATTTTTGATGACCCCGGGGTCATCGTTTTTCTGTCCTGAAACCCATTCTTCCAGAATCGCACAAATCCTCTTCCAATCAAGTTTCTTGATGCTCCAGAGGTACCTTGGTTGACAAGCAATGCTCCTGCTACTCCAAAATGTTTCTAGGCAAAATATTTTTTTTCCACCAAAATTTTTGATGACCCCGGGGTCATGGTTTTTCTGGCCTAAAACCATATTTCCAGGCTCGCACAAATCCTCTCCCAATCAACTTTCTTGATGCTCCAGAGTTTCCTTGGGTGACAAGCAATGCTCATGCTACACCAAAATGTTGCTAGGCAAAATATTTTTTTTCACATATTGTTTGATGACCCCGGGGTCATGGTTTTTCTGGCCTAAAACCCATTTTTCCAGGATCGCACAAATCCTCTCCCAATCAACTTTTTTGATGCTCCAGAGTTTCCTTGGGTGACAAGCAATGCTCCTGCTACACCAAAATGTTTCTAGGCAAAATATTTTTTTTCACCAATTTTTTGATGACCCCGGGGTCATCGTTTTTCTGGCCTGAAACCCATTTTTCCAGGATCGCACAAATCCTCTCCCAATCAACTTTCTTGATGCTCCAGAGTTTCCTTGGGTGACAAACAATGCTCCTGCTACACCAAAATGTTTCTAGGCAAAATATTTTTTTCACCAATTGTTTGATGACCCCGGGGTCATCGTTTTTCTGGCCTGAAACCCATTTTTCCAGGATCGCACAAATCCTCTCCCAATCAACTTTCTTGATGCTCCAGAGTTTCCTTGGGTGACAAGCTATGCTCCTGCTAGACCAAAATGTTTCTAGGCAAAATATTTGCTTTCACCAATTTTTTGATGACCCCGGGGTCATTGTTTTTCTGGCCTGAAACCCATTTTTCCAGGATCGCACAAATCCTCTCCCAATCAAGTTACTTGATGCTCCAGAGTTACCTTGGTTGACAAGCAATGCTCCTGCTACTCCAAAATGTTTCTAGGGAAAATATATTTTTTCCACAAAAATTTTTGATGACCCCGGGGTCATGGTTTTTCTGGCCTGAAACCCATTTTTCCAGGATCGCACAAATCCTCTTCCAATCAACTTTTTTGATGCTCCAGAGTTTCCTTGGGTGACAAACAATGCTCCTGCTACACCAAAATGTTTCTTGGCAAAATATTTTTTTTCACCAATTTTTTGATGACCCCGGGGTCATCGTTTTTCTGTCCTGAAACCCATTCTTCCAGAATCGCACAAATCCTCTTCCAATCAAGTTTCTTGATGCTCCAGAGGTACCTTGGTTGACAAGCAATGCTCCTGCTACTCCAAAATATTTCTAGGCAAAATATTTTTTTTCTACCAAAATTTTTGATGACCCCGGGGTCATGGTTTTTCTGGCCTAAAACCCATATTTCCAGGCTCGCACAAATCCTCTCCCAATCAACTTTCTTGATGCTCCAGAGTTTCCTTGGGTGACAAGCAATGCTCATGCTACACCAAAATGTTGCTAGGCAAAATATTTTTTTTCACATATTGTTTGATGACCCCGGGGTCATGGTTTTTCTGGCCTAAAACCCATTTTTCCAGGATCGCACAAATCCTCTCCCAATCAACTTTTTTGATGCTCCAGAGTTTCCTTGGGTGACAAGCAATGCTCCTGCTACACCAAAATGTTTCTAGGCAAAATATTTTTTTTCACCAATTTTTTGATGACCCCGGGGTCATCGTTTTTCTGGCCTGAAACCCATTTTTCCAGGATCGCACAAATCCTCTCCCAATCAACTTTCTTGATGCTCCAGAGTTTCCTTGGGTGACAAACAATGCTCCTGCTACACCAAAATGTTTCTAGGCAAAATATTTTTTTCACCAATTGTTTGATGACCCCGGGGTCATCGTTTTTCTGGCCTGAAACCCATTTTTCCAGGATCGCACAAATCCTCTCCCAATCAAATTTCTTGATGCTCCAGAGTTACCTTGGTTGACAAGCAATGCTCCTGCTACTCCAAAATGTTTCTAGGCAAAATATTTTTTTCCCACCAAAATTTTTGATGACCCCGGGGTTATCGTTTTTCTGGCCTGAAACCCATTTTTCCAGGATCGCACAAATCCTCTCCCAATCAACTTTCTTGATGATCCAGAGTTTCCTTGGGTGACAAACAATGCTCCTGCTACAGCAAAATGTTGCTTGGCAAAATATTTTTTTTCACCAATTTTTTGATGACCCCGGGGTCATCGTTTTCCTGGCCTGAAACCCATTTTTCCAGGATCGCACAAATCCTCTCCCAATCAAGTTTCTTGATGCTCCAGAGTTTCCTTGGGTGACAAGCTATGCTCCTGCTACTCCAAAATGTTTCTAGGCAAAATATTTTTTTCCCACCAAAATTTTTGATGACCCCGGGGTCATCGTTTTTCTGGCCTGAAACCCATTTTTCCAGGATCGCACAAATCTTCTCCCAATCAAATTTCTTGATGCTCCAGAGTTACCTTGGTTGACAAGCAATGCTCCTGCTACTCCAAAATGTTTCTAGGCAAAATATTTTTTTCCCACCAAAATTTTTGATGACCCCGGGGTCATCGTTTTTCTGGCTTGAAACCCATTTTTCCAGGATCGCACAAATCCTCTTCCAATCAACTTTCTTGATGATCCAGAGTTTCCTTGGGTGACAAACAATGCTCCTGCTACAGCAAAATGTTGCTTGGCAAAATATTTTTTTTCACCAATTTTTTGATGACCCCGGGGTCATCGTTTTCCTGGCCTGAAACCCATTTTTCCAGGATCGCACAAATCCTCTCCCAATCAAGTTTCTTGATGCTCCAGAGTTTCCTTGGGTGACAAGCTATGCTCCTGCTACTCCAAAATGTTTCTAGGCAAAATATTTTTTTCCCACCAAAATTTTTGATGACCCCGGGGTCATCGTTTTTCTGGCCTGAAACCCTTTTTTCCAGAATCGCACAAATCCTCTTCCAATCAAGTTTTTTGATGCTCCAGAGGTACCTTGGTTGAAAAGCAATGCTCCTGCTACTCCAAAATGTTTCTAGGCAAAATATTTTTTTTCCACCAAAATTTTTGATGACCCCGGGGTCATGGTTTTTCTGGCCTAAAACCCATTTTTCCAGGATCGCACAAATCCTCTCCCAATCAACTTTTTGATGCTCCAGAGTTTCCTTGGGTGACAAGCAATGCTCCTGCTACACCAAAAAGTTTCTAGGCAAAATATTTTTTTTCACCAATTTTTTGATGACCCCGGGGTCATCGTTTTTCTGGCGTGAAACCCATTTTTCCAGGATCGCACATATCCTCTCCCAATCAACTTTCTTGATGCTCCAGAGTTTCCTTGGGTGACAAACAATGCTCCTGCTACACCAAAATGTTGCTAGGCAAAATATTTTTTTCACCAATTGTTTGATGACCCCGAGGTCATCGTTTTTCTGGCCTGAAACCCATTTTTCCAGGATCGCACAAATCCTCTCCCAATCAACTTTCTTGATTCTCCAGAGTTTCCTTGGGTGACAAGCAATGCTCCTGCTGCACCAAAATGTTTCTAGGCAAAATATTTTTTTTCACCAATTTTTTGATGACCCCGGGGTCATCGTTTTTCTGGCCTGAAACCCATTTTTCCAGGATCGCACAAATTCTCTCCCAATCAACTTTCTTGATGCTCCAGAGTTTCCTTGGGTGACAAGCTATGCTCCTGCTACACCAAAATGTTTCTAGGCAAAATATTTTCTTTCACCAATTTATTGATGACCCCGGCTTCATCGTTTTTCTGGCCTGAAACCCATTTTTCCAGGATCGCAAAAATCCTCTCCCAATCAAGTTTCTTGATGCTCCAGAGTTACCTTGGTTGACAAGCAATGCTCCTGCTACTTCAATATGTTTTCTTTTAGGCAAAATATTTTTTTCCCACCAAAATTTTGATGACCCCGGGGTCATCGTTTTTCTGGCCTGAAACCCATTTTTCCAGGATCGCACAAATCCTCTTCCAATCAAGTTTCTTGATGCTCCAGAGGTACCTTGGTTGACAAGCAATGCTCCTGCTACACCAAAATGTTTCTAGGCAAAATATTTTTTTTCACCAATTTTTTGATGACCCCGGGGTCATCGTTTTTCTGGCCTGAAACCCATTTTTCCAGGATCGCACAAATCCTCTCCCAATCAACTTTTTTGATGCTCCAGAGTTTCCTTGGGTGACAAGCAATGCTCCTGCTACTTCAATATGTTTCTAGGCAAAATATTTTTTTCCCACCAAAATTTTTGATGACCCCGGGGTCATCGTTTTTCTGGCCTGAAACCCATTTTTCCAGGATCGCACAAATCCTCTTCCAATCAAGTTTCTTGATGCTCCAGAGGTACCTTGGTTGACAAGCAATGCTCCTGCTACACCAAAATGTTTCTAGGCAAAATATTTTTTTTCACCAATTTTTTGATGACCCCGGGGTCATCGTTTTTCTGGCCTGAAACCCATTTTTCCAGGATCGCACAAATCCTCTCCCAATCAACTTTTTTGATGCTCCAGAGTTTCCTTGGGTGACAAGCAATGCTCCTGCTACACCAAAAAGTTTCTAGGCAAAATATTTTTTTTCACCAATTTTTTGATGACCCCGGGGTCATCGTTTTTCTGGCGTGAAACCCATTTTTCCAGGATCGCACATATCCTCTCCCAATCAACTTTCTTGATGCTCCAGAGTTTCCTTGGGTGACAAACAATGCTCCTGCTACACCAAAATGTTGCTAGGCAAAATATTTTTTTCACCAATTGTTTGATGACCCTGAGGTCATCGTTTTTCTGGCCTGAAACCCATTTTTCCAGGATCGCACAAATCCTCAACCAATCAAGTTTCTTGATGCTCCTGAGGTACCTTGGTTGACAAGCAATGCTCCTGCTACTCCAAAATGTTTCTAGGGAAAATATTTTTTTTCCACCAAAATTTTTGATGACCCCGGGGTCATCGTTTTCCTGGCCTGAAACCCATTTTTCCAGGATCGCACAAATCCTCTCCAATCAAGTTTCTTGATGCTCCAGAGTTACGTTGGTTGACAAGCAATGCTCCTGCTACTCCAAAATGTTTCTAGGCAAAATATTTTTTTCCCACCAAAATTTTGGATGACCCCGGGGTCATCGTTTTTCTGGCCTGAAACCCATTTTTCCAGAATCGCACAAATCCTCTTCCAATCAAATTTCTTGATGCTCCAGAGGTACCTTGGTTGACAAGCAATGCTCCTGCTACACCAAAATGTTTCTAGGCAAAATACTTTTTTTCACCAATTTTTTGATGACCTCGGGGTCATCGTTTTCTGGCCTGAAACCCATTTTTCCAGGATCGCACAAATCCTCTCCCAATCAAGTTTCTTGATGCTCCAGAGTTTCCTTGGGTGACAAGCAATGCTCCTGCTACACCAAAATGTTTCTAGGCAAAATATTTTTTTTCACCAATTTTTTGATGACCCCGGGGTCATCGTTTTTCTGGCCTGAAACCCATTTTTCCAGGATCGCACAAATCCTCTCCCAATCAACTTTCTTGATGCTCCAGAGTTTCCTTGGGTGACAAGCTATGCTCCTGCTACACCAAAATGTTTCTAGGCAAAATATTTTCTTTCATCAATTTATTGATGACCCCGGCTTCATCGTTTTTCTGGCCTGAAACCCATTTTTCCAGGATCGCACAAATCCTCTCCCAATCAAGTTTCTTGATGCTCCAGAGTTACCTTGGTTGACAAGCAATGCTCCTGCTACTCCAAAATGTTTCTAGGCAAAATATTTTTTTCCCACCAAAATTTTTGATGACCCCGGGGTCATCGTTTTTCTGTCCTGAAACCCATTCTTCCAGAATCGCACAAATCCTCTTCCAATCAAGTTTCTTGATGCTCCAGAGGTACCTTGGTTGAAAAGCAATGCTCCTGCTACTCCAAAATGTTTCTAGGCAAAATATTTTTTTCCCACCAAAATTTTGGATGACCCGGGGTCATCGTTTTTCTGGCCTGAAACCCATTTGTCCAGAATCGCACAAATCCTCTCCCAATCAATTTTCTTGATGCTCCAGATTACGTTGGTTGACAAGCAATGCTCCTGCTACTCCAAAATGTTTCTAGGCAAAATATTTTTTTCCCACCAAAATTTTGGATCACCCCGGGGTCATGGTTTTTCTGGCCTAAAACCCATATTTCCAGGCTCGCACAAATCCTCTCCCAATCAACTTTCTTGATGCTCCAGAGTTTCCTTGGGTGACAAGCAATGCTCATGCTACACCAAAATGTTGCTAGGCAAAATATTTTTTTTCACATATTGTTTGATGACCCCGGGGTCATGGTTTTTCTGGCCTAAAACCCATTTTTCCAGGATCGCACAAATCCTCTCCCAATCAACTTTTTGATGCTCCAGAGTTTCCTTGGGTGACAAGCAATGCTCCTGCTACACCAAAAAGTTTCTAGGCAAAATATTTTTTTTCACCAATTTTTTGATGACCCCGGGGTCATCGTTTTTCTGGCCTGAAACCCATTTTTCCAGGATCGCACAAATCCTCTTCCAATCAAGTTTCTTGATGCTCCTGAGGTACCTTGGTTGACAAGCAATGCTCCTGCTACACCAAAATGTTTCTAGGCAAAATATTTTTTTTCACCAATTTTTTGATGACCCCGGGGTCATCGTTTTTCTGGCCTATGAAACCCATTTTTCCAGGATCGCACTAATCCTCTCCCAATCAACTTTCTTGATGCTCCAGAGTTTCCTTGGGTGACAAGCTATGCTCCTGCTACACCAAAATGTTTCTAGGCAAAATATTTGCTTTAACCAATTTTTTGATGACCCCGGGGTCATGGTTTTTCTGGCCTGAAACCCATTTTTCCAGGATCGCACAAATCCTCTTCCAATCAACTTTCTTGATGCTCCAGAGTTTCCTTGGGTGACAAACAATGCTCCTGCTACAGCAAAATGTTGCTTGGCAAAATATTTTTTTCACCAATTTTTTGATGACCCCGGGGTCATCGTTTTTCTGGCCTGAAACCCATATTTCCAGGATCGCACAAATCCTATCCCAATCAAGTTTCTTGATGCTCCAGAGTTACCTTGGTTGACAAGCAATGCTCCTGCTACTCCAAAATGTTTCTAGGCAAAATATTTTTTTCCCACCAAAATTTTGGATGACCCCGGGGTCATCGTTTTTCTGGCCTGAAACCCATTTTTCCAGAATCGCACAAATCCTCTTCCAATCAAATTTCTTGATGCTCCAGAGGTACCTTGGTTGACAAGCAATGCTCCTGCTACACCAAAATGTTTCTAGGCAAAATACTTTTTTTCACCAATTTTTTGATGACCCCGGGGTCATCGTTTTTCTGGCCTGAAACCCATTTTTCCAGGATCGCACAAATCCTCTCCCAATCAAGTTTCTTGATGCTCCAGAGTTTCCTTGGGTGACAAGCAATGCTCCTGCTACACCAAAATGTTTCTAGGCAAAATATTTTTTTTCACCAATTTTTTGATGACCCCGGGGTCATCGTTTTTCTGGCCTGAAACCCATTTTTCCAGGATCGCACAAATCCTCTCCCAATCAACTTTCTTGATGCTCCAGAGTTTCCTTGGGTGACAAGCTATGCTCCTGCTACACCAAAATGTTTCTAGGCAAAATATTTTCTTTCATCAATTTATTGATGACCCCGGCTTCATCGTTTTTCTGGCCTGAAACCCATTTTTCCAGGTTCGCACAAATCCTCTCCCAATCAAGTTTCTTGATGCTCCAGAGTTACCTTGGTTGACAAGCAATGCTCCTGCTACTCCAAAATGTTTCTAGGCAAAATATTTTTTTCCCACCAAAATTTTTGATGACCCCGGGGTCATCGTTTTTCTGTCCTGAAACCCATTCTTCCAGAATCGCACAAATCCTCTTCCAATCAAGTTTCTTGATGCTCCAGAGGTACCTTGGTTGAAAAGCAATGCTCCTGCTACTCCAAAATGTTTCTAGGCAAAATATTTTTTTCCCACCAAAATTTTGGATGACCCCGGGGTCACCGTTTTTCTGGCCTGAAACCCATTTTTCCAGAATCGCACAAATCCTCTCCCAATCAATTTTCTTGATGCTCCAGATTACGTTGGTTGACAAGCAATGCTCCTGCTACTCCAAAATGTTTCTAGGCAAAATATTTTTTTCCCACCAAAATTTTGGATGACCCCGGGGTCATCGTTTTTCTGGCCTGAAACCCATTTTTCCAGAATCGCACAAATCCTCTTCAATCAAATTTCTTGATGCTCCAGAGGTACCTTGGTTGACAAGCAATGCTCCTGCTACACCAAAATGTTTCTAGGCAAAATACTTTTTTTCACCAATTTTTTGATGACCCCGGGGTCATCGTTTTTCTGGCCTGAAACCCATTTTTCCAGGATCGCACAAATCCTCTCCCAATCAAGTTTCTTGATGCTCCAGAGTTTCCTTGGGTGACAAGCAATGCTCCTGCTACACCAAAATGTTTCTAGGCAAAATATTTTTTTTCACCAATTTTTTGATGACCCCGGGGTCATCGTTTTTCTGGCCTGAAACCCATTTTTCCAGGATCGCACAAATCCTCTCCCAATCAACTTTCTTGATGCTCCAGAGTTTCCTTGGGTGACAAGCTATGCTCCTGCTACACCAAAATGTTTCTAGGCAAAATATTTTTTTCCACACCAAAATTTTTGATGACCCCGGGGTCATCGTTTTTCTGTCCTGAAACCCATTCTTCCAGAATCGCACAAATCCTCTTCCAATCAAGTTTCTTGATGCTCCAGAGGTACCTTGGTTGACAAGCAATGCTCCTGCTACTCCAAAACGTTTCTAGGCAAAATATTTTTTTTCCACCAAAATTTTTGATGACCCCGGGGTCATGGTTTTTCTGGCCTAAATCCCATATTTCCAGGCTCGCACAAATCCTCTCCCAATCAACTTTCTTGATGCTCCAGAGTTTCCTTGGGTGACAAGCAATGCTCATGCTACACCAAAATGTTGCTAGGCAAAATATTTTTTTTCACATATTGTTTGATGACCCCGGGGTCATGGTTTTTCTGGCCTAAAACCCATTTTTTCCAGGATCGCACAAATCCTCTCACCCAATCAACTTTTTTGATGCTCCAGAGTTTCCTTGGGTGACAAGCAATGCTCCTGCTACACCAAAAAGTTTCTAGGCAAAATATTTTTTTTCACCAATTTTTTGATGACCCCGGGGTCATCGTTTTTCTGGCCTGAAACCCATTTTTCCAGGATCGCACAAATCCTCTTCCAATCAAGTTTCTTGATGCTCCTGAGGTACCTTGGTTGACAAGCAATGCTCCTGCTACACCAAAATGTTTCTAGGCAAAATATTTTTTTTCACCAATTTTTTGATGACCCCGGGGTCATCGTTTTTCTGGCCTGAAACCCATTTTTCCAGGATCGCACTAATCCTCTCCCAATCAACTTTCTTGATGCTCCAGAGTTTCCTTGGGTGACAAGCTATGCTCCTGCTACACCAAAATGTTTTCTAGGCAAAATATTTGCTTTCACCAATTTTTTGATGACCCCGGGGTCATCGTTTTTCTGGCCTGAAACCCATTTTTCCAGGATCGCACAAATCCTCTTCCAATCAACTTTCTTGATGCTCCAGAGTTTCCTTGGGTGACAAACAATGCTCCTGCTACAGCAAAATGTTGCTTGGCAAAATATTTTTTTCACCAATTTTTTGATGACCCCGGGGTCATCGTTTTTCTGGCCTGAAACCCATATTTCCAGGATCGCACAAATCCTATCCCAATCAAGTTTCTTGATGCTCCAGAGTTACCTTGGTTGACAAGCAATGCTCCTGCTACTCCAAAATGTTTCTAGGCAAAATATTTTTTTCCCACCAAAATTTTTGATGACCCCGGGGTCATCGTTTTTCTGGCCTGAAACCCATTTTTCCAGGATCGCACAAATTCTCTTCCAATCAAGTTTCTTGATGCTCCAGAGGTACCTCGGTTGACAAGCAATGCTCCTGCTACTCCAAAATGTTTCTAGGGAAAATATTTTTTTTCCACCAAAATTTTTGATGACCCCGGGGTCATTTTTTTTTGGCCTAAAACCCATTTTTCCAGGATCGCACAAATCCTCTCCCAATCATGTTTCTTGATGCTCCAGAGTTACCTTGGTTGACAAGCAATGCTCCTGCTACTCCAAAATGTTGCTAGGCAAAATATTTTTTTTCACATATTGTTTGATGACCCCGGGGTCATCGTTTTTCTGGCCTGAAACCCATTTTTCCAGGATCGCAAAAATCCTCTTCCAGTCAAGTTTCTTGATGCTCCAGAGCTTCCTTGGGTGACAAACAATGCTCCTGCTACACCAATATGTTGCTAGGCAAAATATTTTTTTTCACCAATTGTTGGATGACCCCGGGGTCATCGTTTTCCTGGCCTGAAACCCATTTTTCCAGGATCGCACAAATCCTCTCCCAATCAAGTTTCTTGATGCTCCAGAGTTACCTTGGTTGACAAGCAATGCTCCTGCTACTCCAAAATGTTTCTAGGCAAAATATTTTTTTCCCACCATATTTTTTGATGTCCCCGGGGTCATGGTTTTTCTGGCCTGAAACCCATTTTTCCAGGATCGCACAAATCCTCTTCCAGTCAAGTTTCTTGATGCTCCAGAGGTACCTTGGTTGACAAGCAATGCTCCTGCTACTCCAAAATGTTTCTAGGCAAAATATTTTTTTCCCACCAAAATTTTGGATGACCCCGGGGTCATCGTTTTTCTGGCCTGAAACCCATTTTTCCAGAATCGCACAAATCCTCTCCCAATCAATTTTCTTGATGCTCCAGATTACGTTGGTTGACAAGCAATGCTCCTGCTACTCCAAAATGTTTCTAGGCAAAATATTTTTTTCCCACCAAAATTGTGGATGACCCCGGGGTCATCGTTTTTCTGGCCTGAAACCCATTTTTCCAGAATCGCACAAATCCTCTTCCAATCAAATTTCTTGATGCTCCAGAGGTACCTTGGTTGACAGGCAATGCTCCTGCTACACCAAAATGTTTCTAGGCAAAATACTTTTTTTCACCAATTTTTTGATGACCCCGGGGTCATCGTTTTTCTGGCCTGAAACCCATTTTTCCAGGATCGCACAAATCCTCTCCCAATCAAGTTTCTTGATGCTCCAGAGTTTCCTTGGGTGACAAGCAATGCTCCTGCTACACCAAAATGTTTCTAGGCAAAATATTTTTTTTCACCAATTTTTTGATGACCCCGGGGTCATCGTTTTTCTGGCCTGAAACCCATTTTTCCAGGATCGCACAAATCCTCTCCCAATCAACTTTCTTGATGCTCCAGAGTTTCCTTGGGTGACAAGCTATGCTCCTGCTACACCAAAATGTTTCTAGGCAAAATATTTTTTTCCCACCAAAATTTTTGATGACCCCGGGGTCATCGTTTTTCTGTCCTGAAACCCATTCTTCCAGAATCGCACAAATCCTCTTCCAATCAAGTTTCTTGATGCTCCAGAGGTACCTTGGTTGACAAGCAATGCTCCTGCTACTCCAAAATGTTTCTAGGCAAAATATTTTTTTTCCACCAAAATTTTTGATGACCCCGGGGTCATGGTTTTTCTGGCCTAAAACCCATATTTCCAGGCTCGCACAAATCCTCTCCCAATCAACTTTCTTGATGCTCCAGAGTTTCCTTGGGTGACAAGCAATGCTCATGCTACACCAAAATGTTGCTAGGCAAAATATTTTTTTTCACATATTGTTTGATGACCCCGGGGTCATGGTTTTTCTGGCCTAAAACCCATTTTTCCAGGATCGCACAAATCCTCTCCCAATCAACTTTTTTGATGCTCCAGAGTTTCCTTGGGTGACAAGCAATGCTCCTGCTACACCAAAAAGTTTCTAGGCAAAATATTTTTTTTCACCAATTTTTTGATGACCCCGGGGTCATCGTTTTTCTGGCCTGAAACCCATTTTTCCAGGATCGCACAAATCCTCTCCCAATCAACTTTCTTGATGCTCCAGAGTTTCCTTGGGTGACAAACAATGCTCCTGCTACACCAAAATGTTTCTAGGCAAAATATTTTTTTCACCAATTGTTTGATGACCCCGGGGTCATCGTTTTTCTGGCCTGAAACCCATTTTTCCAGGATCGCACTAATCCTCTCCCAATCAACTTTCTTGATGCTCCAGAGTTTCCTTGGGTGACAAGCTATGCTCCTGCTACACCAAAATGTTTCTAGGCAAAATATTTGCTTTCACCAATTTTTTGATGACCCCGGGGTCATGGTTTTTCTGGCCTGAAACCCATTTTTCCAGGATCGCACAAATCCTCTTCCAATCAACTTTCTTGATGCTCCAGAGTTTCCTTGGGTGACAAACAATGCTCCTGCTACAGCAAAATGTTGCTTGGCAAAATATTTTTTTCACCAATTTTTTGATGACCCCGGGGTCATCGTTTTTCTGGCCTGAAACCCATATTTCCAGGATCGCACAAATCCTACCCCAATCAAGTTTCTTGATGCTCCAGAGTTACCTTGGTTGACAAGCAATGCTCCTGCTACTCCAAAATGTTTCTAGGCAAAATATTTTTTTCCCACCAAAATTTTTGATGACCCCGGGGTCATCGTTTTTCTGGCCTGAAACCCATTTTTCCAGGATCGCACAAATTCTCTTCCAATCAAGTTTCTTGATGCTCCAGAGGTACCTCGGTTGACAAGTAATGCTCCTGCTACTCCAAAATGTTTCTAGGGAAAATATTTTTTTTCCATCAAAATTTTTGATGACCCCGGGGTCATCGTTTTTCTGGCCTGAAACCCATTTTTCCAGGATCGCACAAATCCTCTTCCAGTCAAGTTTCTTGATGCTCCAGAGCTTCCTTGGGTGACAAACAATGCTCCTGCTACACCAATATGTTGCTAGGCAAAATATTTTTTTTCACCAATTGTTGGATGACCCCGGGGTCATCGTTTTCCTGGCCTGAAACCCATTTTTCCAGGATCGCACAAATCCTCTCCCAATCAAGTTTCTTGATGCTCCAGAGTTACCTTGGTTGACAAGCAATGCTCCTGCTACTCCAAAATGTTTCTAGGCAAATATTTTTTTCCCACCATATTTTTTGATGTCCCCGGGGTCATGGTTTTTCTGCCTGAAACCCATTTTTCCAGGATCGCACAAATCCTCTTCCAGTCAAGTTTCTTGATGCTCCAGAGGTACCTTGGTTGACAAGCAATGCTCCTGCTACTCCAAAATGTTTCTAGGCAAAATATTTTTTTTCCACCAAAATTTTTGATGACCCCGGGGTCATCGTTTTTCTGGCCTAAAACCCATTTTTCCAGGATCGCACAAATCCTCTCCCAATCAACTTTCTTGATGCTCCAGAGTTTCCTTGGGTGACAAGCAATGCTCCTGCTACACCAAAATGTTTCTAGGCAAAATATTTTTTTTCACCAATTTTTTGATGACCCCGGGGTCATGGTTTTTCTGGCCTGAAACCCATTTTTCCAGGATCGCACAAATCCTCTCCCAATCAACTTTCTTGATGCTCCAGAGTTTCCTTGGGTGACAAGCTATGCTCCTGCTACACCAAAATGTTTCTAGGCAAAATATTTTCTTTCACCAATTTATTGATGACCCCGGCTTCATCGTTTTTCTGGCCTGAAACCCATTTTTCCAGGATCGCAAAAATCCTCTCCCAATCAAGTTTCTTGATGCTCCAGAGTTACCTTGGTTGACAAGCAATGCTCCTGCTACTCCAAAATGTTTCTAGGCAAAATATTTTTTTCCCACCAAAATTTTTGATGACCCCGGGGTCATCGTTTTTCTGGCCTGAAACCCATTTTTCCAGGATCGCACAAATCCTCTTCCAATCAAGTTTCTTGATGCTCCAGAGGTACGTTGGTTGACAAGCAATGCTCCTGCTACACCAAAAAGTTTCTAGGCAAAATATTTTTTTTCACCAATTTTTTGATGACCCCGGGGTCATCGTTTTTCTGGCCTGAAACCCATTTTTCCAGGATCGCACAAATCTTCTCCCAATCAAATTTCTTGATGCTCCAGAGTTACCTTGGTTGACAAGCAATGCTCCTGCAACTCCAAAATGTTTCTAGGCAAAATATTTTTTTTCCACCAAAATTTTGATGACCCCGGGGTCATCGTTTTTCTGGCCTGAAACCCATTTTTCCAGGATCGCACAAATCCTCTTCCAATCAACTTTCTTGATGCTCCAGAGTTTCCTTGGGTGACAAGCAATGCTCCTGCTACACCAAAAAGTTTCTAGGCAAAATATTTTTTTTCACCAATTTTTGATGACCCCGGGGTCATCGTTTTTCTGGCGTGAAACCCATTTTTCCAGGATCGCACATATCCTCTCCCAATCAACTTTCTTGATGCTCCAGAGTTTCCTTGGGTGACAAACAATGCTCCTGCTACACCAAAATGTTGCTAGGCAAAATATTTTTTTCACCAATTGTTTGATGACCCTGAGGTCATCGTTTTTCTGGCCTGAAACCCATTTTTCCAGGATCGCACAAATCCTCAACCAATCAAGTTTCTTGATGCTCCTGAGGTACCTTGGTTGACAAGCAATGCTCCTGCTACTCCAAAATGTTTCTAGGGAAATATTTTTTTTCCACCAAAATTTTTGATGACCCCGGGGTCATCGTTTTCCTGGCCTGAAACCCATTTTTCCAGGATCGCACAAATCCTCTCCCAATCAAGTTTCTTGATGCTCCAGAGTTACGTTGGTTGACAAGCAATGCTCCTGCTACTCCAAAATGTTTCTAGGCAAAATATTTTTTTCCCACCAAAATTTTGGATGACCCCGGGGTCATCGTTTTTCTGGCCTGAATCCCATTTTTCCAGAATCGCACAAATCCTCTTCCAATCAAATTTCTTGATGCTCCAGAGTTTCCTTGGGTGACAAGCAATGCTCCTGCTACACCAAAATGTTTCTAGGCAAAATATTTTTTTTCACCAATTTTTTGATGACCCCGGGGTCATCGTTTTTCTGGCGTGAAACCCATTTTTCCAGGATCGCACATATCCTCTCCCAATCAACTTTCTTGATGCTCCAGAGTTTCCTTGGGTGACAAGCAATGCTCCTGCTACACCAAAATGTTTCTAGGCAAAATATTTTTTTTCACGAATTTTTTGATGACCCCGGGGTCATCGTTTTTCTGGCCTGAAACCCATTTTTCCAGGATCGCACAAATCCTCTCCCAATCAACTTTCTTGATGCTCCAGAGTTTCCTTGGGTGACAAGCTATGCTCCTGCTACACCAAAATGTTTCTAGGCAAAATATTTTCTTTCATCAATTTATTGATGACCCCGGCTTCATCGTTTTTCTGGCCTGAAACCCATTTTTCCAGGATCGCACAAATCCTCTCCCAATCAAGTTTCTTGATGCTCCAGAGTTACCTTGGTTGACAAGCAATGCTCCTGCTACTCCAAAATGTTTCTAGGCAAAATATTTTTTCCCACCAAAATTTTTGATGACCCCGGGGTCATCGTTTTTCTGTCCTGAAACCCATTCTTCCAGAATCGCACAAATCCTCTTCCAATCAAGTTTCTTGATGCTCCAGAGGTACCTTGGTTGACAAGCAATGCTCCTGCTACTCCAAAATGTTTCTAGGCAAAATACTTTTTTCACCAATTTTTTGATGACCCCGGGGTCATCGTTTTTCTGGCCTGAAACCCATTTTTCCAGGATCGCACAAATCCTCTCCCAATCAAGTTTCTTGATGCTCCAGAGTTTCCTTGGGTGACAAGCAATGCTCCTGCTACACCAAAAAGTTTCTAGGCAAAATATTTTTTTTCACCAATTTTTGATGACCCCGGGGTCATCGTTTTTTCTGGCGTGAAACCCATTTTTCCAGGATCGCACATATCCTCTCCCAATCAACTTTCTTGATGCTCCAGAGTTTCCTTGGGTGACAAGCAATGCTCCTGCTACACCAAAATGTTTCTAGGCAAAATATTTTTTTTCACCAATTTTTTGATGACCCCGGGGTCATCGTTTTTCTGGCCTGAAACCCATTTTTCCAGGATCGCACAAATCCTCTCCCAATCAACTTTCTTGATGCTCCAGAGTTTCCTTGGGTGACAAGCTATGCTCCTGCTACACCAAAATGTTTCTAGGCAAAATATTTTCTTTCATCAATTTATTGATGACCCCGGCTTCATCGTTTTTCTGGCCTGAAACCCATTTTTCCAGGATCGCACAAATCCTCTCCCAATCAAGTTTCTTGATGCTCCAGAGTTACCTTGGTTGACAAGCAATGCTCCTGCTACTCCAAAATGTTTCTAGGCAAAATATTTTTTTCCCACCAAAATTTTTGATGACCCCGGGGTCATCGTTTTTCTGTCCTGAAACCCATTCTTCCAGAATCGCACAAATCCTCTTCCAATCAAGTTTCTTGATGCTCCAGAGGTACCTTGGTTGACAAGCAATGCTCCTGCTACTCCAAAATGTTTCTAGGCAAAATACTTTTTTCACCAATTTTTTGATGACCCCGGGGTCATCGTTTTTCTGGCCTGAAACCCATTTTTCCAGGATCGCACAAATCCTCTCCCAATCAAGTTTCTTGATGCTCCAGAGTTTCCTTGGGTGACAAGCAATGCTCCTGCTACACCAAAATGTTTCTAGGCAAAATATTTTTTTTCACCAATTTTTTGATGACCCCGGGGTCATCGTTTTTCTGGCCTGAAACCCATTTTTCCAGGATCGCACAAATCCTCTCCCAATCAACTTTCTTGATGCTCCAGAGTTTCCTTGGGTGACAAGCTATGCTCCTGCTACACCAAAATGTTTCTAGGCAAAATATTTTTTTTCCACCAAAATTTTTGATGACCCCGGGGTCATCGTTTTCTGTCCTGAAACCCATTCTTCCAGAATCGCACAAATCCTCTCCCAATCAACTTTCTTGATGCTCCAGAGTTTCCTTGGGTGACAAGCAATGCTCATGCTACACCAAAATGTTGCTAGGCAAAATATTTTTTTTCACATATTGTTTGATGACACCGGGGTCATGGTTTTTCTAGCCTAAAACCCATTTTTCCAGGATCGCACAAATCCTCTCCCAATCAACTTTTTTGATGCTCCAGAGTTTCCTTGGGTGACAAGCAATGCTCCTGCTACACCAAAAAGTTTCTAGGCAAAATATTTTTTTTCACCAACTTTTTGATGACCCCGGGGTCATCGTTTTTCTGGCCTGAAACCCATTTTTCCAGGATCGCGCAAATCCTCTTCCAATCAACTTTCTTGATGCTCCATAGAGTTTCCTTGGGTGACAAACAATGCTCCTGCTACACCAAAATGTTTCTAGGCAAAATATTTTTTTCACCAATTGTTTGATGACCCCGGGGTCATCGTTTTTCTGGCCTGAAACCCATTTTTCCTGGATCGCACAAATCCTCTTCCAATCAAGTTTCTTGATGCTCCTGAGGTACCTTGGTTGACAAGCAATGCTCCTGCTACACCAAAATGTTTCTAGGCAAAATATTTTTTTTCACCAATTTTTTGATGACCCCGGGGTCATCGTTTTTCTGGCCTGAAACCCATTTTTCCAGGATCGCACTAATCCTCTCCCAATCAACTTTCTTGATGCTCCAGAGTTTCCTTGGGTGACAAGCTATGCTCCTGCTACACCAAAATGTTTCTAGGCAAAATATTTGCTTTCACCAATTTTTTGATGACCCCGGGGTCATGGTTTTTCTGGCCTGAAACCCATTTTTCCAGGATCGCACAAATCCTCTTCCAATCAACTTTCTTGATGCTCCAGAGTTTCCTTGGGTGACAAACAATGCTCCTGCTACAGCAAAATGTTGCTTGGCAAAATATTTTTTTCACCAATTTTTTGATGACCCCGGGGTCATCGTTTTTCTGGCCTGAAACCCATATTTCCAGGATCGCACAAATCCTATCCCAATCAAGTTTCTTGATGCTCCAGAGTTACCTTGGTTGACAAGCAATGCTCCTGCTACTCCAAAATGTTTCTAGGCAAAATATTTTTTCCCACCAAAATTTTTGATGACCCCGGGGTCATCGTTTTTCTGGCCTGAAACCCATTTTTCCAGGATCGCACAAATTCTCTTCCAATCAAGTTTCTTGATGCTCCAGAGGTACCTCGGTTGACAAGCAATGCTCCTGCTACTCCAAAATGTTTCTAGGGAAAATATTTTTTTTTCACCAAAATTTTTGATGACCCCGGGGTCATCGTTTTTCTGGCCTGAAACCCATTTTTCCAGGATCGCACAAATCCTCTTCCAGTCAAGTTTCTTGATGCTCCAGAGCTTCCTTGGGTGACAAACAATGCTCCTGCTACACCAATATGTTGCTAGGCAAAATATTTTTTTTCACCAATTGTTGGATGACCCCGGGGTCATCGTTTTCCTGGCCTGAAACCCATTTTTCCAGGATCGCACAAATCCTCTCCCAATCAAGTTTCTTGATGCTCCAGAGTTACCTTGGTTGACAAGCAATGCTCCTGCTACACCAAAATGTTTCTAGGCAAAATATTTTTTTCACCAATTTTTTGATGGCCCCCTGGGTCATCGTTTTTCTGGCCTGAAACCCATTTTTCCAGGATCGCACAAATCCTCTCCCAATCAACTTTCTTGATGCTCCAGAGTTTCCTTGGGTGACAAGCTATGCTCCTGCTACACCAAAATGTTTCTAGGCAAAATATTTTTTTTCCACCAAAATTTTTGATGACCCCGGGGTCATCGTTTTTCTGTCCTGAAACCCATTCTTCCAGAATCGCACAAATCCTCTCCCAATCAACTTTCTTGATGCTCCAGAGTTTCCTTGGGTGACAAGCAATGCTCATGCTACACCAAAATGTTGCTAGGCAAAATATTTTTTTTCACATATTGTTTGATGACCCCGGGGTCATGGTTTTTCTGGCCTAAAACCCATTTTTCCAGGATCGCACAAATCCTCTCCCAATCAACTTTTTTGATGCTCCAGAGTTTCCTTGGGTGACAAGCAATGCTCCTGCTACACCAAAAAGTTTCTAGGCAAAATATTTTTTTTCACCAATTTTTTGATGACCCCGGGGTCATCGTTTTTCTGGCCTGAAACCCATTTTTCCAGGATCGCACAAATCCTCTCCCAATCAACTTTCTTGATGCTCCAGAGTTTCCTTGGGTGACAAACAATGCTCCTGCTACACCAAAAAGTTTCTAGGCAAAATATTTTTTTCACCAATTGTTTGATGACCCCGGGGGTCATCGTTTTTCTGGCCTGAAACCCATTTTTCCAGGATCGCACAAATCCTCTTCCAATCAAGTTTCTTGATGCTCCTGAGGTACCTTGGTTGACAAGCAATGCTCCTGCTACACCAAAATGTTTCTAGGCAAAATATTTTTTTTCACCAATTTTTTGATGACCCCGGGGTCATCGTTTTTCTGGCCTGAAACCCATTTTTCCAGGATCGCACTAATCCTCTCCCAATCAACTTTCTTGATGCTCCAGAGTTTCCTTGGGTGACAAGCTATGCTCCTGCTACACCAAAATGTTTCTAGGCAAAATATTTGCTTTCACCAATTTTTTGATGAACCCGGGGTCATGGTTTTTCTGGCCTGAAACCCATTTTTCCAGGATCGCGCAAATCCTCTTCCAATCAACTTTCTTGATGCTCCAGAGTTTCCTTGGGTGACAAACAATGCTCCTGCTACAGCAAAATGTTGCTTGGCAAAATATTTTTTTCACCAATTTTTTGATGACCACGGGGTCATCGTTTTTCTGGCCTGAAACCCATATTTCCAGGATCGCACAAATCCTATCCCAATCAAGTTTCTTGATGCTCCAGAGTTACCTTGGTTGACAAGCAATGCTCCTGCTACTCCAAAATGTTTCTAGGCAAAATATTTTTTTCCCACCAAAATTTTTGATGACCCCGGGGTCATCGTTTTTCTGGCCTGAAACCCATTTTTCCAGGATCGCACAAATTCTCTTCCAATCAAGTTTCTTGATGCTCCAGAGGTACCTCGGTTGACAAGCAATGCTCCTGCTACTCCAAAATGTTTCTAGGGAAAATATTTTTTTTCCACCAAAATTTTTGATGACCCCGGGGTCATTTTTTTTTTGGCCTAAAACCATTTTTCCAGGATCGCACAAATCCTCTCCCAATCAAGTTTCTTGATGCTCCAGAGTTACCTTGGTTGACAAGCAATGCTCCTGCTACTCCAAAATGTTGCTAGGCAAAATATTTTTTTTTCACCAAAATTTTTGATGACCCCGGGGTCATCGTTTTTCTGGCCTGAAACCCATTTTTCCAGGATCGCACAAATCCTCTTCCAGTCAAGTTTCTTGATGCTCCAGAGCTTCCTTGGGTGACAAACAATGCTCCTGCTACACCAATATGTTGCTAGGCAAAATATTTTTTTTCACCAATTGTTGGATGACCCCGGGGTCATCGTTTTCCTGGCCTGAAACCCATTTTTCCAGGATCGCACAAATCCTCTCCCAATCAAGTTTCTTGATGCTCCAGAGTTACCTTGGTTGACAAGCAATGCTCCTGCTACTCCAAAATGTTTCTAGGCAAAATATTTTTTTCCCACCATATTTTTTGATGTCCCCGGGGTCATGGTTTTTCTGGCCTGAAACCCATTTTTCCAGGATCGCACAAATCCTCTTCCAGTCAAGTTTCTTGATGCTCCAGAGGTACCTTGGTTGACAAGCAATGCTCCTGCTACTCCAAAATGTTTCTAGGCAAAATATTTTTTTTCCACCAAAATTTTTGATGACCCCGGGGTCATCGTTTTTGTGGCCTAAAACCCATTTTTCCAGGATCGCACAAATCCTCTCCCAATCAACTTTCTTGATGCTCCAGAGTTTCCTTGGGTGACAAGCAATGCTCCTGCTACACCAAAATGTTTCTAGGCAAAATATTTTTTTTCACCAATTTTTTGATGACCCCGGGGTCATGGTTTTTCTGGCCTGAAACCCATTTTTCCAGGATCGCACAAATCCTCTCCCAATCAAATTTCTTGATGCTCCAGAGTTTCCTTGGGTGACAAGCTATGCTCCTGCTACACCAAAATGTTTCTAGGCAAAATATTTTCTTTCACCAATTTATTGATGACCCCGGCTTCATCGTTTTTCTGGCCTGAAACCCATTTTTCCAGGATCGCAAAAATCCTCTCCCAATCAAGTTTCTTGATGCTCCAGAGTTACCTTGGTTGACAAGCAATGCTCCTGCTACTCCAAAATGTTTCTAGGCAAAATATTTTTTTCCCACCAAAATTTTTGATGACCCCGGGGTCATCGTTTTTCTGGCCTGAAACCCATTTTTCCAGGATCGCACAAATCCTCTTCCAATCAAGTTTCTTGATGCTCCAGAGGTACGTTGGTTGACAAGCAATGCTCCTGCTACACCAAAATGTTTCTAGGCAAAATATTTTTTTTCACCAATTTTTTGATGACCCCGGAGTCATCGTTTTTCTGGCCTGAAACCCATTTTTCCAGGATCGCACAAATCTTCTCCCAATCAAATTTCTTGATGCTCCAGAGTTACCTTGGTTGACAAGCAATGCTCCTGCTACTCCAAAATGTTTCTAGGCAAAATATTTTTTTCCCACCAAAATTTTTGATGACCCCGGGGTCATCGTTTTTCTGGCCTGAAACCCATTTTTCCAGGATCGCACAAATCCTCTTCCAATCAACTTTCTTGATGATCCAGAGTTTCCTTGGGTGACAAACAATGCTCCTGCTACAGCAAAATGTTGCTTGGCAAAATATTTTTTTTCACCAATTTTTTGATGACCCCGGGGTCATCGTTTTCCTGGCCTGAAACCCATTTTTCCAGGATCGCACAAATCCTCTCCCAATCAAGTTTCTTGATGCTCCAGAGTTACCTTGGTTGACAAGCAATGCTCCTGCTACTCCAAAATGTTTCTAGGCAAAATATTTTTTTCCCACCAAAATTTTTGATGACCCCGGGGTCATCGTTTTTCTGGCCTAAAACCCATTTTTCCAGGATCGCACAAATCCTCTCCCAATCAACTTTCTTGATGCTCCAGAGTCTCCTTGGGTGAAAAGCAATGCTCTTGCTACACCAAAATGTTTCTAGGCAAAATATTTTTTTTCACCAATTTTTTGATGACCCCGGGGTCATCGTTTTTCTGGCCTGAAACCCATTTTTCCAGGATCGCACAAATCCTTTCCCAATCAAATTTCTTGATGCTCCAGAGTTTCCTTGGGTGACAAGCTATGCTCCTGCTACACCAAAATGTTTCTAGGCAAAATATTTTCTTTCACCAATTTATTGATGACCCCGGCGTCATCGTTTTTCTGGCCTGAAACCCATTTTTCCAGGATCGCACAACTCCTCTCCCAATCAACTTTCTTGATGCTCCAGAGTTACCTTGGTTGACAAGCAATGCTCCTGCTACTCCAAAATGTTTCTAGGCAAAATATTTTTTTCCCACCAAAATTTTTGATGACCCCGGGGTCATCGTTTTTCTGGCCTGAAACCCATTTTTCCAGGATCGCACAAATCCTCTCCCAATCAAGTTTCTTGATGCTCCAGAGTTACCTTGGTTGACAAGCAATGCTCCTGCTACTCCAAAATGTTTCTAGGCAAAATATTTTTTTCCCACCATATTTTTTGATGTCCCCGGGGTCATGGTTTTTCTGGCCTGAAACCCATTTTTCCAGGATCGCACAAATCCTCTTCCAGTCAATTTTCTTGATGCTCCAGAGGTACCTTGGTTGACAAGCAATGCTCCTGCTACTCCAAAATGTTTCTAGGCAAAATATTTTTTTTCCACCAAAATTTTTGATGACCCCGGGGTCATCGTTTTTGTGGCCTAAAACCCATTTTTCCAGGATCGCACAAATCCTCTCCCAATCAACTTTCTTGATGCTCCAGAGTTTCCTTGGGTGACAAGCAATGCTCCTGCTACACCAAAATGTTTCTAGGCAAAATATTTTTTTTCACCAATTTTTTGATGACCCCGGGGTCATGGTTTTTCTGGCCTGAAACCCATTTTTCCAGGATCGCACAAATCCTCTCCCAATCAAATTTCTTGATGCTCCAGAGTTTCCTTGGGTGACAAGCTATGCTCCTGCTACACCAAAATGTTTCTAGGCAAAATATTTTCTTTCACCAATTTATTGATGACCCCGGCTTCATCGTTTTTCTGGCCTGAAACCCATTTTTCCAGGATCGCAAAAATCCTCTCCCAATCAAGTTTCTTGATGCTCCAGAGTTACCTTGGTTGACAAGCAATGCTCCTGCTACTCCAAAATGTTTCTAGGCAAAATATTTTTTTCCCACCAAAATTTTTGATGACCCCGGGGTCATCGTTTTTCTGGCCTGAAACCCATTTTTCCAGGATCGCACAAATCCTCTTCCAATCAAGTTTCTTGATGCTCCAGAGGTACGTTGGTTGACAAGCAATGCTCCTGCTACACCAAAATGTTTCTAGGCAAAATATTTTTTTTCACCAATTTTTTGATGACCCCGGAGTCATCGTTTTTCTGGCCTGAAACCCATTTTTCCAGGATCGCACAAATCCTCTCCCAATCAAGTTTCTTGATGCTCCAGAGTTACCTTGGTTGACAAGCAATGCTCCTGCTACTCCAAAATGTTTCTAGGCAAAATATTTTTTTCCCACCAAAATTTTTGATGACCCCGGGGTCATCGTTTTTCTGGCCTGAAACCCATTTTTCCAGGATCGCACAAATCCTCTTCCAATCAAGTTTCTTGATGCTCCAGAGGTACGTTGGTTGACAAGCAATGCTCCTGCTACACCAAAATGTTTCTAGGCAAAATATTTTTTTTCACCAATTTTTTGATGACCCCGGAGTCATCGTTTTTCTGGCCTGAAACCCATTTTTCCAGGATCGCACAAATCTTCTCCCAATCAAATTTCTTGATGCTCCAGAGTTACCTTGGTTGACAAGCAATGCTCCTGCTACTCCAAAATGTTTCTAGGCAAAATATTTTTTTCCCACCAAAATTTTTGATGACCCCGGGGTCATCGTTTTTCTGGCCTGAAACCCATTTTTCCAGGATCGCACAAATCCTCTTCCAATCAACTTTCTTGATGATCCAGAGTTTCCTTGGGTGACAAACAATGCTCCTGCTACAGCAAAATGTTGCTTGGCAAAATATTTTTTTTCACCAATTTTTTGATGACCCCGGGGTCATCGTTTTCCTGGCCTGAAACCCATTTTTCCAGGATCGCACAAATCCTCTCCCAATCAAGTTTCTTGATGCTCCAGAGTTACCTTGGTTGACAAGCAATGCTCCTGCTACTCCAAAATGTTTCTAGGCAAAATATTTTTTTCCCACCAAAATTTTTGATGACCCCGGGGTCATCGTTTTTCTGGCCTAAAACCCATTTTTCCAGGATCGCACAAATCCTCTCCCAATCAACTTTCTTGATGCTCCAGAGTCTCCTTGGGTGAAAAGCAATGCTCTTGCTACACCAAAATGTTTCTAGGCAAAATATTTTTTTTCACCAATTTTTTGATGACCCCGGGGTCATCGTTTTTCTGGCCTGAAACCCATTTTTCCAGGATCGCACAAATCCTTTCCCAATCAAATTTCTTGATGCTCCAGAGTTTCCTTGGGTGACAAGCTATGCTCCTGCTACACCAAAATGTTTCTAGGCAAAATATTTTCTTTCACCAATTTATTGATGACCCCGGCGTCATCGTTTTTCTGGCCTGAAACCCATTTTTCCAGGATCGCACAACTCCTCTCCCAATCAACTTTCTTGATGCTCCAGAGTTACCTTGGTTGACAAGCAATGCTCCTGCTACTCCAAAATGTTTCTAGGCAAAATATTTTTTTCCCACCAAAATTTTTGATGACCCCGGGGTCATCGTTTTTCTGGCCTGAAACCCATTTTTCCAGGATCGCACAAATCCTCTCCCAATCAAGTTTCTTGATGCTCCAGAGTTACCTTGGTTGACAAGCAATGCTCCTGCTACTCCAAAATGTTTCTAGGCAAAATATTTTTTTCCCACCATATTTTTTGATGTCCCCGGGGTCATGGTTTTTCTGGCCTGAAACCCATTTTTCCAGGATCGCACAAATCCTCTTCCAGTCAAGTTTCTTGATGCTCCAGAGTTACCTTGGTTGACAAGCAATGCTCCTGCTACTCCAAAATGTTTCTAGGCAAAATATTTTTTTCCCACCATATTTTTTGATGTCCCCGGGGTCATGGTTTTTCTGGCCTGAAACCCATTTTTCCAGGATCGCACAAATCCTCTCCCAATCAAATTTCTTGATGCTCCAGAGTTTCCTTGGGTGACAAGCTATGCTCCTGCTACACCAAAATGTTTCTAGGCAAAATATTTTCTTTCACCAATTTATTGATGACCCCGGCTTCATCGTTTTTCTGGCCTGAAACCCATTTTTCCAGGATCGCAAAAATCCTCTCCCAATCAAGTTTCTTGATGCTCCAGAGTTACCTTGGTTGACAAGCAATGCTCCTGCTACTCCAAAATGTTTCTAGGCAAAATATTTTTTTCCCACCAAAATTTTTGATGACCCCGGGGTCATCGTTTTTCTGGCCTGAAACCCATTTTTCCAGGATCGCACAAATCCTCTTCCAATCAAGTTTCTTGATGCTCCAGAGGTACGTTGGTTGACAAGCAATGCTCCTGCTACACCAAAATGTTTCTAGGCAAAATATTTTTTTTCACCAATTTTTTGATGACCCCGGAGTCATCGTTTTTCTGGCCTGAAACCCATTTTTCCAGGATCGCACAAATCTTCTCCCAATCAAATTTCTTGATGCTCCAGAGTTACCTTGGTTGACAAGCAATGCTCCTGCTACTCCAAAATGTTTCTAGGCAAAATATTTTTTTCCCACCAAAATTTTTGATGACCCCGGGGTCATCGTTTTTCTGGCCTGAAACCCATTTTTCCAGGATCGCACAAATCCTCTTCCAATCAACTTTCTTGATGATCCAGAGTTTCCTTGGGTGACAAACAATGCTCCTGCTACAGCAAAATGTTGCTTGGCAAAATATTTTTTTTCACCAATTTTTTGATGACCCCGGGGTCATCGTTTTCCTGGCCTGAAACCCATTTTTCCAGGATCGCACAAATCCTCTCCCAATCAAGTTTCTTGATGCTCCAGAGTTACCTTGGTTGACAAGCAATGCTCCTGCTACTCCAAAATGTTTCTAGGCAAAATATTTTTTTCCCACCAAAATTTTTGATGACCCCGGGGTCATCGTTTTTCTGGCCTAAAACCCATTTTTCCAGGATCGCACAAATCCTCTCCCAATCAACTTTCTTGATGCTCCAGAGTCTCCTTGGGTGAAAAGCAATGCTCTTGCTACACCAAAATGTTTCTAGGCAAAATATTTTTTTTCACCAATTTTTTGATGACCCCGGGGTCATCGTTTTTCTGGCCTGAAACCCATTTTTCCAGGATCGCACAAATCCTTTCCCAATCAAATTTCTTGATGCTCCAGAGTTTCCTTGGGTGACAAGCTATGCTCCTGCTACACCAAAATGTTTCTAGGCAAAATATTTTCTTTCACCAATTTATTGATGACCCCGGCGTCATCGTTTTTCTGGCCTGAAACCCATTTTTCCAGGATCGCACAACTCCTCTCCCAATCAACTTTCTTGATGCTCCAGAGTTACCTTGGTTGACAAGCAATGCTCCTGCTACTCCAAAATGTTTCTAGGCAAAATATTTTTTTCCCACCAAAATTTTTGATGACCCCGGGGTCATCGTTTTTCTGGCCTGAAACCCATTTTTCCAGAATCGCACAAATCCTCTTCCAATCAAGTTTTTTGAAGCTCCAGAGGTACCTTGGTTGAAAAGCAATGCTCCTGCTACTCCAAAATGTTTCTAGGCAAAATATTTTTTTTCCACCAAAATTTTTGATGACCCCGGGGTCATGGTTTTTCTGGCCTAAAACCCATTTTTCCAGGATCGCACAAATCCTCTCCCAATCAACTTTTTTGATGCTCCAGAGTTTCCTTGGGTGACAAGCAATGCTCCTGCTGCACCAAAAAGTTTCTAGGCAAAATATTTTTTTTCACCAATTTTTTGATGACCCCGGGGTCATCGTTTTTCTGGCGTGAAACCCATTTTTCCAGGATCGCACATATCCTCTCCCAATCAACTTTCTTGATGCTCCAGAGTTTCCTTGGGTGACAAACAATGCTCCTGCTACACCAAAATGTTGCTAGGCAAAATATATTTTTCACCAATTGTTTGATGACCCTGAGGTCATCGTTTTTCTGGCCTGAAACCCATTTTTCCAGGATCGCACAAATCCTCAACCAATCAAGTTTCTTGATGCTCCTGAGGTACCTTGGTTGACAAGCAATGCTCCTGCTACTCCAAAATGTTTCTAGGGAAAATATTTTTTTTCCACCAAAATTTTTGATGACCCCGGGGTCATCGTTTTCCTGGCCTGAAACCCATTTTTCCAGGATCGCACAAATCCTCTCCCAATCAAGTTTCTTGATGCTCCAGAGTTACGTTGGTTGACAAGCAATGCTCCTGCTACTCCAAAATGTTTCTAGGGAAAATATTTTTTTTCCACCAAAATTTTGGATGACCCCGGGGTCATCGTTTTCCTGGCCTGAAACCCATTTTTCCAGAATCGCAAAAAACCTCTTCCAATCAAATTTCTTGATGCTCCAGAGTTTCCTTGGTTGACAAGCAATGCTCCTGCTACACCAAAATGTTTCTAGGCAAAATATTTTTTTTCACCAATTTTTTGATGACCCCGGGGTCATCGTTTTTCTGGCCTGAAACCCATTTTTCCAGGATCGCACAAATCCTCTCCCAATCAACTTTCTTGATGCTCCAGAGTTTCCTTGGGTGACAAGCTAGGCTCCTGCTACACCAAAATGTTTCTAGGCAAAATATTTTTTTCCCACCAAAATTTTGGATGACCGCGGGGTCCTCGTTTTTCTGGCCTGAAACCCATTTTTCCAGAATCGCACAAATCCTCTTCCAATCAAGTTTTTTGAAGCTCCAGAGGTACCTTGGTTGAAAAGCAATGCTCCTGCTACTCCAAAATGTTTCTAGGCAAAATATTTTTTTTCCACCAAAATTTTTGATGACCCCGGGGTCATGGTTTTTCTGGCCTAAAACCCATTTTTCCAGGATCGCACAAATCCTCTCCCAATCAACTTTTTTGATGCTCCAGAGTTTCCTTGGGTGACAAGCAATGCTCCTGCTACACCAAAATGTTTCTAGGCAAAATATTTTTTTCACCAATTGTTTGATGACCCCGGGGTCATCGTTTTTCTGGCCTGAAACCCATTTTTCCAGGATCGCACAAATCCTCTCCCAATCAAGTTTCTTGATGCTCCAGAGTTACGTTGGTTGACAAGCAATGCTCCTGCTACTCCAAAATGTTTCTAGGCAAAATATTTTTTTCCCACCAAAATTTTGGATGACCCCGGGGTCATCGTTTTTCTGGCCTGAAACCCATTTTTCCAGAATCGCACAAATCCTCTTCCAATCAAATTTCTTGATGCTCCAGAGGTACCTTGGTTGACAAGCAATGCTCCTGCTACACCAAAATGTTTCTAGGCAAAATACTTTTTTTCACCAATTTTTTGATGACCCCGGGGTCATCGTTTTTCTGGCCTGAAACCCATTTTTCCAGGATCGCACAAATCCTCTCCCAATCAAGTTTCTTGATGCTCCAGAGTTTCCTTGGGTGACAAGCAATGCTCCTGCTACACCAAAATGTTTCTAGGCAAAATATTTTTTTTCACCAATTTTTTGATGACCCCAGGGTCATCGTTTTTCTGGCCTGAAACCCATTTTTCCAGGATCGCACAAATCCTCTCCCAATCAACTTTCTTGATGCTCCAGAGTTTCCTTGGGTGACAAGCTATGCTCCTGCTACACCAAAATGTTTCTAGGCAAAATATTTTCTTTCATCAATTTATTGATGACCCCGGCTTCATCGTTTTTCTGGCCTGAAACCCATTTTTCCAGGATCGCACAAATCCTCTCCCAATCAAGTTTCTTGATGCTGCAGAGTTACCTTGGTTGACAAGCAATGCTCCTGCTACTCCAAAATGATTCTAGGCAAAATATTTTTTTCCCACCAAAATTTTTGATGACCCCGGGGTCATCGTTTTTCTGTCCTGAAACCCATTCTTCCAGAATCGCACAAATCCTCTTCCAATCAAGTTTCTTGATGCTCCAGAGGTACCTTGGTTGACAAGCAATGCTCCTGCTACTCCAAAATGTTTCTAGGCAAAATATTTTTTTCCCACCAAAATTTTGGATGACCCCGGGGTCATCGTTTTTCTGGCCTGAAACCCATTTTTCCAGAATCGCACAAATCCTCTCCCAATCAAGTTTCTTGATGCTCCAGAGTTACGTTGGTTGACAAGCAATGCTCCTGCTACTCCAAAATGTTTCTAGGCAAAATATTTTTTTTCACATATTGTTTGATGACCCCGGGGTCATGGTTTTTCTGGCCTAAAACCCATTTTTCCAGGATCGCACAAATCCTCTCCCAATCAACTTTTTTGATGCTCCAGAGTTTCCTTGGGTGACAAGCAATGCTCCTGCTACACCAAAAAGTTTCTAGGCAAAATATTTTTTTTCACCAATTTTTTGATGACCCCGGGGTCATCGTTTTTCTGGCCTGAAACCCATTTTTCCAGGATCGCACAAATCCTCTCCCAATCAACTTTCTTGATGCTCCAGAGTTACGTTGGTTGACAAGCAATGCTCCTGCTACTCCAAAATGTTTCTAGGCAAAATATTTTTTTCCCACCAAAATTTTGGATGACCGCGGGGTCATCGTTTTTCTGGCCTGAAACCCATTTTTCCAGAATCGCACAAATCCTCTTCCAATCAAATTTCTTGATGCTCCAGAGGTACCTTGGTTGACAAGCAATGCTCCTGCTACACCAAAATGTTTCTAGGCAAAATACTTTTTTTCACCAATTTTTTGATGACCCCGGGGTCATCGTTTTTCTGTCCTGAAACCCATTTTTCCAGGATCGCACAAATCCTCTCCCAATCAAGTTTCTTGATGCTCCAGAGTTTCCTTGGGTGACAAGCAATGCTCCTGCTACACCAAAATGTTTCTAGGCAAAATATTTTTTTTCACCAATTTTTTGATGACCCCGGGGTCATCGTTTTACTGGCCTGAAACCCATTTTTCCAGGATCGCACAAATCCTCTCCCAATCAACTTTCTTGATGCTCCAGAGTTTCCTTGGGTGACAAGCTATGCTCCTGCTACACCAAAATGTTTCTAGGCAAAATATTTTCTTTCATCAATTTATTGATGACCCCGGCTTCATCGTTTTTCTGGCCTGAAACCCATTTTTCCAGGATCGCACAAATCCTCTCCCAATCAAGTTTATTGATGCTCCAGAGTTACCTTGGTTGACAAGCAATGCTCCTGCTACTCCAACATGTTTCTAGGCAAAATATTTTTTTCCAACCAAAATTTTTGATGACCCCGGGGTCATCGTTTTTCTGTCCTGAAACCCATTCTTCCAGAATCGCACAAATCCTCTTCCAATCAAGTTTCTTGATGCTCCAGAGGTACCTTGGTTGACAAGCAATGCTCCTGCTACTCCAAAATGTTTCTAGGCAAAATATTTTTTTCCCACCAAAATTTTGGATGACCCCGGGGTTATATCGTTTTTCTGGCCTGAAACCCATTTTTCCAGAATCGCACAAATCCTCTCCCAATCAAGTTTCTTGATGCTCCAGAGTTACGTTGGTTGACAAGCAATGCTCCTGCTACTCCAAAATGTTTCTAGGCAAAATATTTTTTTCCCACCAAAATTTTGGATGACCCCAGGGTCATCGTTTTTCTGGCCTGAAACCCATTTTTCCAGAATCGCACAAATCCTCTTCCAATCAAATTTCTTGATGCTCCAGAGGTACCTTGGTTGACAAGCAATGCTCCTGCTACACCAAAATGTTTCTAGGCAAAATACTTTTTTTCACCAATTTTTGATGACCCCGGGGTCATCGTTTTTCTGGCCTGAAACCCATTTTTCCAGGATCGCACAAATCCTCTCCCAATCAAGTTTCTTGATGCTCCAGAGTTTCCTTGGGTGACAAGCAATGCTCCTGCTACACCAAAATGTTTCTAGGCAAAATATTTTTTTTCACCAATATTTTGATGACCCCGGGGTCATCGTTTTTCTGGCCTGAAACCCATTTTTCCAGGATCGCACAAATCCTCTCCCAATCAACTTTCTTGATGCTCCAGAGTTTCCTTGGGTGACAAGCTATGCTCCTGCTACACCAAAATGTTTCTAGGCAAAATATTTTTTTCCCACCAAAATTTTTGATGACCCCGGGGTCATCGTTTTTCTGTCCTGAAACCCATTTTTCCAGGATCGCACAAATCCTCTCCCAATCAACTTTCTTGATGCTCCAGAGTTTCCTTGGGTGACAAACAATGCTCCTGCTACACCAAAATGTTTCTAGGCAAAATATTTTTTTCACCAATTGTTTGATGACCCCGGGGTCATCGTTTTTCTGGCCTGAAACCCATTTTTCCAGGATCGCACAAATCCTCTCCCAATCAACTTTCTTGATGCTCCAGAGTTTCCTTGGGTGACAAACAATGCTCCTGCTACACCAAAATGTTTCTAGGCAAAATATTTTTTTCACCAATTGTTTGATGACCCCGGGGTCATCGTTTTTCTGGCCTGAAACCCATTTTTCCAGGATCGCACAAATCCTCTTCCAATCAAGTTTCTTGATGCTCCTGAGGTACCTTGGTTGACAAGCAATGCTCCTGCTACACCAAAATGTTTCTAGGCAAAATATTTTTTTTCACCAATTTTTTGATGACCCCGGGGTCATCGTTTTTCTGGCCTGAAACCCATTTTTCCAGGATCGCACTAATCCTCTCCCAATCAACTTTCTTGATGCTCCAGAGTTTCCTTGGGTGACAAGCTATGCTCCTGCTACACCAAAATGTTTCTAGGCAAAATATTTGCTTTCACCAATTTTTTGATGACCCCGGGGTCATGGTTTTTCTGGCCTGAAACCCATTTTTCCAGGATCGCACAAATCCTCTTCCAATCAAATTTCTTGATGCTCCAGAGTTTCCTTGGGTGACAAACAATGCTCCTGCTACAGCAAAATGTTGCTTGGCAAAATATTTTTTTCACCAATTTTTTGATGACCCCGGGGTCATCGTTTTTCTGGCCTGAAACCCATATTTCCAGGATCGCACAAATCCTATCCCAATCAAGTTTCTTGATGCTCCAGAGTTACCTTGGTTGACAAGCAATGCTCCTGCTACTCCAAAATGTTTCTAGGCAAAATATTTTTTTCCCACTAAAATTTTTGATGACCCCGGGGTCATCGTTTTTCTGGCCTGAAACCCATATTTCCAGGCTCGCACAAATCCTCTCCCAATCAACTTTCTTGATGCTCCAGAGTTTCCTTGGGTGACAAGCAATGCTCATGCTACACCAAAATGTTGCTAGGCAAAATATTTTTTTTCACATATTGTTTGATGACCCCGGGGTCATGGTTTTTCTGGCCTAAAACCCATTTTTCCAGGATCGCACAAATCCTCTCCCAATCAACATTTTTGATGCTCCAGAGTTTCCTTGGGTGACAAGCAATGCTCCTGCTACACCAAAAAGTTTCTAGGCAAAATATTTTTTTTCACCAATTTTTTGATGAACCCGGGGTCATCGTTTTTCTGGCCTAAAACCCATTTTTCCAGGATCGCACAAATCCTCTCCCAATCAACTTTCTTGATGCTCCAGAGTTTCCTTGGGTGACAAACAATGCTCCTGCTACACCAAAATGTTTCTAGGCAAAATATTTTTTTCACCAATTGTTTGATGACCCCGGGGTCATCGTTTTTCTGGCCTGAAACCCATTTTTCCAGGATCGCACAAATCCTCTCCCAATCAAGTTTCTTGATGCTCCAGAGTTACGTTGGTTGACAAGCAATGCTCCTGCTACTCCAAAATGTTTCTAGGCAAAATATTTTTTTCCCACCAAAATTTTGGATGACCCCGGGGTCATCGTTTTTCTGGCCTGAAACCCATTTTTCCAGAATCGCACAAATCCTCTTCCAATCAAATTTCTTGATGCTCCAGAGGTACCTTGGTTGACAAGCAATGCTCCTGCTACACCAAAATGTTTCTAGGCAAAATACTTTTTTTCACCAATTTTTTGATGACCCCGGGGTCATCGTTTTTCTGGCCTGAAACCCATTTTTCCAGGATCGCACAAATCCTCTCCCAATCAAGTTTCTTGATGCTCCAGAGTTTCCTTGGGTGACAAGCAATGCTCCTGCTACACCAAAATGTTTCTAGGCAAAATATTTTTTTTCACCAATATTTTGATGACCCCGGGGTCATCGTTTTTCTGGCCTGAAACCCATTTTTCCAGGATCGCACAAATCCTCTCCCAATCAACTTTCTTGATGCTCCAGAGTTTCCTTGGGTGACAAGCTATGCTCCTGCTACACCAAAATGTTTCTAGGCAAAATATTTTTTTCCCACCAAAATTTTTGATGACCCCGGGTCATCGTTTTTCTGTCCTGAAACCCATTTTTCCAGGATCGCACAAATCCTCTCCAATCAACTTTCTTGATGCTCCAGAGTTTCCTTGGGTGACAAACAATGCTCCTGCTACACCAAAATGTTTCTAGGCAAAATATTTTTTTCACCAATTGTTTGATGACCCCGGGGTCATCGTTTTTCTGGCCTGAAACCCATTTTTCCAGGATCGCACAAATCCTCTCCCAATCAACTTTCTTGATGCTCCAGAGTTTCCTTGGGTGACAAACAATGCTCCTGCTACACCAAAATGTTTCTAGGCAAAATATTTTTTTCACCAATTGTTTGATGACCCCGGGGTCATCGTTTTTCTGGCCTGAAACCCATTTTTCCAGGATCGCACAAATCCTCTTCCAATCAAGTTTCTTGATGCTCCTGAGGTACCTTGGTTGACAAGCAATGCTCCTGCTACACCAAAATGTTTCTAGGCAAAATATTTTTTTTCACCAATTTTTGATGACCCCGGGGTCATCGTTTTTCTGGCCTGAAACCCATTTTTCCAGGATCGCACTAATCCTCTCCCAATCAACTTTCTTGATGCTCCAGAGTTTCCTTGGGTGACAAGCTATGCTCCTGCTACACCAAAATGTTTCTAGGCAAAATATTTGCTTTCACCAATTTTTTGATGACCCCGGGGTCATGGTTTTTCTGGCCTGAAACCCATTTTTCCAGGATCGCACAAATCCTCTTCCAATCAACTTTCTTGATGCTCCAGAGTTTCCTTGGGTGACAAACAATGCTCCTGCTACAGCAAAATGTTGCTTGGCAAAATATTTTTTTCACCAATTTTTTGATGACCCCGGGGTCATCGTTTATCTGGCCTGAAACCCATATTTCCAGGATCGCACAAATCCTATCCCAATCAAGTTTCTTGATGCTCCAGAGTTACCTTGGTTGACAAGCAATGCTCCTGCTACTCCAAAATGTTTCTAGGCAAAATATTTTTTTCCCACCAAAATTTTTGATGACCCCGGGGTCATAGTTTTTCTGTCCTGAAACCCATTCTTCCAGAATCGCACAAATCCTCTTCCAATCAAGTTTCTTGATGCTCCAGAGGTACCTTGGTTGACAAGCAATGCTCCTGCTACTCCAAAATGTTTCTAGGCAAAATATTTTTTTTCCACCAAAATTTTTGATGACCCCGGGGTCATGGTTTTTCTGGCCTAAAACCCATATTTCCAGGCTCGCACAAATCCTCTCCCAATCAACTTTCTTGATGCTCCAGAGTTTCCTTGGGTGACAAGCAATGCTCATGCTACACCAAAATGTTGCTAGGCAAAATATTTTTTTTCACATATTGTTTGATGACCCCGGGGTCATGGTTTTTCTGGCCTAAAACCCATTTTTCCAGGATCGCACAAATCCTCTCCCAATCAACTTTTTTGATGCTCCAGAGTTTCCTTGGGTGACAAGCAATGCTCCTGCTACACCAAAAAGTTTCTAGGCAAAATATTTTTTTTCACCAATTTTTTGATGACCCCGGGGTCATCGTTTTTCTGGCCTGAAACCCATTTTTCCAGAATCGCACAAATCCTCTTCCAATCAAATTTCTTGATGCTCCAGAGGTACCTTGGTTGACAAGCAATGCTCCTGCTACACCAAAATGTTTCTAGGCAAAATACTTTTTTTCACCAATTTTTTGATGACCCCGGGGTCATCGTTTTTCTGGCCTGAAACCCATTTTTCCAGGATCGCACAAATCCTCTCCCAATCAAGTTTCTTGATGCTCCAGAGTTTCCTTGGGTGACAAGCAATGCTCCTGCTACACCAAAATGTTTCTAGGCAAAATATTTTTTTTCACCAATATTTTGATGACCCCGGGGTCATCGTTTTTCTGGCCTGAAACCCATTTTTCCAGGATCGCACAAATCCTCTCCCAATCAACTTTCTTGATGCTCCAGAGTTTCCTTGGGTGACAAGCTATGCTCCTGCTACACCAAAATGTTTCTAGGCAAAATATTTTTTTCCCACCAAAATTTTTGATGACCCCGGGGTCATCGTTTTTCTGTCCTGAAACCCATTTTTCCAGGATCGCACAAATCCTCTCCCAATCAACTTTCTTGATGCTCCAGAGTTTCCTTGGGTGACAAACAATGCTCCTGCTACACCAAAATGTTTCTAGGCAAAATATTTTTTTCACCAATTGTTTGATGACCCCGGGGTCATCGTTTTTCTGGCCTGAAACCCATTTTTCCAGGATCGCACAAATCCTCTCCCAATCAACTTTCTTGATGCTCCAGAGTTTCCTTGGGTGACAAACAATGCTCCTGCTACACCAAAATGTTTCTAGGCAAAATATTTTTTTCACCAATTGTTTGATGACCCCGGGGTCATCGTTTTTCTGGCCTGAAACCCATTTTTCCAGGATCGCACAAATCCTCTTCCAATCAAGTTTCTTGATGCTCCTGAGGTACCTTGGTTGACAAGCAATGCTCCTGCTACACCAAAATGTTTCTAGGCAAAATATTTTTTTTCACCAATTTTTTGATGACCCCGGGGTCATCGTTTTTCTGGCCTGAAACCCATTTTTCCAGGATCGCACTAATCCTCTCCCAATCAACTTTCTTGATGCTCCAGAGTTTCCTTGGGTGACAAGCTATGCTCCTGCTACACCAAAATGTTTCTAGGCAAAATATTTGCTTTCACCAATTTTTTGATGACCCCGGGGTCATGGTTTTTCTGGCCTGAAACCCATTTTTCCAGGATCGCACAAATCCTCTTCCAATCAACTTTCTTGATGCTCCAGAGTTTCCTTGGGTGACAAACAATGCTCCTGCTACAGCAAAATGTTGCTTGGCAAAATATTTTTTTCACCAATTTTTTGATGACCCCGGGGTCATCGTTTATCTGGCCTGAAACCCATATTTCCAGGATCGCACAAATCCTATCCCAATCAAGTTTCTTGATGCTCCAGAGTTACCTTGGTTGACAAGCAATGCTCCTGCTACTCCAAAATGTTTCTAGGCAAAATATTTTTTTCCCACCAAAATTTTTGATGACCCCGGGGTCATCGTTTTTCTGTCCTGAAACCCATTCTTCCAGAATCGCACAAATCCTCTTCCAATCAAGTTTCTTGATGCTCCAGAGGTACCTTGGTTGACAAGCAATGCTCCTGCTACTCCAAAATGTTTCTAGGCAAAATATTTTTTTTCCACCAAAATTTTTGATGACCCCGGGGTCATGGTTTTTCTGGCCTAAAACCCATATTTCCAGGCTCGCACAAATCCTCTCCCAATCAACTTTCTTGATGCTCCAGAGTTTCCTTGGGTGACAAGCAATGCTCATGCTACACCAAAATGTTGCTAGGCAAAATATTTTTTTTCACATATTGTTTGATGACCCCGGGGTCATGGTTTTTCTGGCCTAAAACCCATTTTTCCAGGATCGCACAAATCCTCTCCCAATCAACTTTTTTGATGCTCCAGAGTTTCCTTGGGTGACAAGCAATGCTCCTGCTACACCAAAAAGTTTCTAGGCAAAATATTTTTTTCACCAATTTTTTGATGACCCCGGGGTCATCGTTTTTCTGGCCTGAAACCCATTTTTCCAGGATCGCACAAATCCTCTCCCAATCAACTTTCTTGATGCTCCAGAGTTTCCTTGGGTGACAAACAATGCTCCTGCTACACCAAAATGTTTCTAGGCAAAATATTTTTTTCACCAATTGTTTGATGAACCCGGGGTCATCGTTTTTCTGGCCTGAAACCCATTTTTCCAGGATCGCACAAATCCTCTTCCAATCAAGTTTCTTGATGCTCCTGAGGTACCTTGGTTGACAAGCAATGCTCCTGCTACACCAAAATGTTTCTAGGCAAAATATTTTTTTTCACCAATTTTTTGATGACCCCGGGGTCATCGTTTTTCTGGCCTGAAACCCATTTTTCCAGGATCGCACTAATCCTCTCCCAATCAACTTTCTTGATGCTCCAGAGTTTCCTTGGGTGACAAGCTATGCTCCTGCTACACCAAAATGTTTCTAGGCAAAATATTTGCTTTCACCAATTTTTTGATGACCCCGGGGTCATGGTTTTTCTGGCCTGAAACCCATTTTTCCAGGATCGCACAAATCCTCTTCCAATCAACTTTCTTGATGCTCCAGAGTTTCCTTGGGTGACAAACAATGCTCCTGCTACAGCAAAATGTTGCTTGGCAAAATATTTTTTTCACCAATTTTTTGATGACCCCGGGGTCATCGTTTTTCTGGCCTGAAACCCATATTTCCAGGATCGCACAAATCCTATCCCAATCAAGTTTCTTGATGCTCCAGAGTTACCTTGGTTGACAAGCAATGCTCCTGCTACTCCAAAATGTTTCTAGGCAAAATATTTTATTCCCACCAAAATTTTTGATGACCCCGGGGTCATCGTTTTTCTGGCCTGAAACCCATTTTTCCAGGATCGCACAAATCCTCTCCCAATCAACTTTCTTGATGCTCCAGAGTTTCCTTTTGTGACAAGCAATGCTCCTGCTACACCAAAATGTTTCTAGGCAAAATATTTTTTTTCACGAATTTTTTGATGACCCCGGGGTCATCGTTTTTCTGGCCTGAAACCCATTTTTCCAGGATCGCACAAATCCTCTCCCAATCAACTTTCTTGATGCTCCAGAGTTTCCTTGGGTGACAAGCTATGCTCCTGCTACACCAAAATGTTTCTAGGCAAAATATTTTTTTCACCAATTTATGGATGACCCCGGGGTCATCGTTTTTCTGGCCTGAAACCCATTTTTCCAGGATCGCACAAATCCTCTCCCAATCAACTTTCTTGATGCTCCAGAGTTTCCTTGGGTGACAAGCAATGCTCCTGCTACTCCAAAATGTTTCTAGGCAAAATATTTTTTTCCACCAAAATTTTTGATGACCCCGGGGTCATGGTTTTTCTGGCCTAAAACCCATTTTTCCAGGATCGCACAAATCCTCTCCCAATCAACTTTCTAGATGCTCCAGAGTTTCCTTTGGTGACAAGCAATGCTCCTGCTACACCAAAATGTTTCTAGGCAAAATATTTTTTTTCACCAATTTTTTGATGACCCCGGGGTCATGGTTTTTCTGGCCTGAAACCCATTTTTCCAAGATCGCACAAATCCTCTCCCAATCAAGTTTCTTGATGCTCCAGAGTTACCTTGGTTGACAAGCAATGCTCCTGCTACTCCAAAATGTTTCTAGAGAATATATATTTTTTCCACCAAAATTTTTGATGACCCCGGGGTCATGGTTATTCTGGCCTGAAACCCAGTTTTCCAGGATTGCACAAATCCTCTCCCAATCAACTTTCTTGATGCTCCAGAGTTTCCTTGGTTGACAAGCAATGCTCCTGCTACTCCAAAATGTTGCTAGGCAAAATATTTTTTTTCCACCAAAATTTTTGATGACCCCGGGGTCATGGTTTTTTTTGGCCTAAAACTCATTTTTCCAGGATCGCACAAATCCTCTCCCAATCAACTTTCTTGATGATCCAGAGTTTCCTTGGGTGACAAGCAATGCTCCTGCTACACCAAAATGTTTCTAGGCAAAATATTTTTTTTCACCAATTTTTTGATGACCCCGGGGTCATCGTTTTCCTGGCCTGAAACCCTTTTTTCCAGGATCGCACAAATCCTCTCCCAATCAAGTTTCTTGATGCTCCAGAGTTACCTTGGTTGACAAGCAATGCTCCTGCTACTCCAAAATGTTTCTAGGCAAAATATTTTTTTCCCACCAAAATTTTTGATGACCCCGGGGTCATGGTTTTTCTGGCCTGAAACCCATTTTTCCAGGATCGCACAAATCCTCTTCCAATCAAGTTTCTTGATGCTCCAGAGGTACCTTGGTTGACAAGCAATGCTCCTGCTACTCCAAAATGTTTCTAGGCAAAATATATTTTTTCCACCAAAATTTTGATAACCCCGGGGTCATGGTTTTTCTGGCCTAAAACCCATTTTTCCAGGATCGCACAAATCCTCTCCCAATCAAATTTCTTGATGCTCCAGAGTTTCCTTTTGTGACAAGCAATGCTCCTGCTACACCAAAATGTTTCTAGGCAAAATATTTTTTTTCACGAATTTTTTGATGACCCCGGCGTCATCGTTTTTCTGGCCTGAAACCCATTTTTCCAGGATCGCACAAATCCTCTCCCAATCAACTTTCTTGATGCTCCAGAGTTTCCTTGGGTGACAAGCTATGCTCCTGCTACACCAAAATGTTTCTAGGCAAAATATTTTTTCACCAATTTATGGATGACCCCGGGGTCATCGTTTTTCTGGCCTGAAACCCATTTTTCCAGGATCGCACAAATCCTCTCCCAATCAAGTTTCTTGATGCTCCAGAGTTACCTTGGTTGACAAGCAATGCTCCTGCTACTCCAAAATGTTTCTAGGCAAAATATTTTTTTCCCACCAAATTTTTGATGACCCCGGGGTCATGGATTTTTTTGGCCTAAAACCCATTTTTCCAGGATCGCACAAATCCTCTCCCAATCAAATTTCTTGATGCTCCAGAGTTTCCTTTTGTGACAAGAAATGCTCCTGCTACTCCTAAATGTTTCTAGGCAAAATATTTTTTTTCACCAATTTTTTGATGACCCCGGGGTCATGGTTTTTCTGGCCTGAAACCCATTTTTCCAGGATCGCACAAATCCTCTCCCAATCAACTTTCTTGATGCTCCAGAGTTTCCTTGGGTGACAAGCAATGCTCCTGCTACACCAAAATGTTTCTAGGCAAAATATTTTTTTACACCAATTTTTTGATGACCCCGGGGTCATCGTTTTTCTGGCCTGAAACCCATTTTTCCAGGATCGCACAAATCCTCTCCCAATCAACTTTCTTGATGCTCCAGAGTTTCCTTGGGTGACAAGCTATGCTCCTGCTACACCAAAATGTTTCTAGGCAAAATATTTTTTTCACCAATTTATGGATGACCCCGGGGTCATCGTTTTTCTGGCCTGAAACCCATTTTTCCAGGATCGCACAAATCCTCTCCCAATCAAGTTTCTTGATGCTCCAGAGTTACCTTGGTTGACAAGCAATGCTCCTGCTACTCCAAAATGTTTCTAGGCAAAATATTTTTTTCCCCTCCAAAATTTTTGATGACCCCGGGGTCATCGTTTTTCTGGCCTGAAACCCATTTTTCCAGAATCGCACAAATCCTCTTCCAATCAAGATTCTTGATGCTCCAGAGGTACCTTGGTTGACAAGCAATGCTCCTGCTACTCCAAAATGATTCTAGGCAAAATATTTTTTTCCCACCAAAATTTTTGATGACCCTGGGGTCATCGTTTTTCTGGCCTGAAACCCATTTTTCCAGGATCGCACAAATCCTCTTCCAATCAAGTTTCTTGATGCTCCAGAGGTTCCTTGGTTGACAAGCAATGCTCCTGCTACTCCAAAATGTTTCTAGGCAAAATATATTTTTTCCACCAAAATTTTTGATAACCCCGGGGTCATGGTTTTTCTGGCCTAAAACCCATTTTTCCAGGATCGCACAAATCCTCTCCCAATCAACTTTCTTGATGCTCCAGAGTTTCCTTTTGTGACAAGCAATGCTCCTGCTACACCAAAATGTTTCTAGGCAAAATATTTTTTTTCACGAATTTTTTGATGACCCCGGGGTCATCGTTTTTCTGGCCTGAAACCCATTTTTCCAGGATCGCACAAATCCTCTCCCAATCAACTTTCTTGATGCTCCAGAGTATCCTTGGGTGACAAGCTATGCTCCTGCTACACCAAAATGTTTCTAGGCAAAATATTTTTTTCACCAATTTATGGATGACCCCGGGGTCATCGTTTTTCTGGCCTGAAACCCATTTTTCCAGGATCGCACAAATCCTCTCCCAATCAACTTTCTTGATGCTCCAGAGTTTCCTTGGGTGACAAGCAATGCTCCTGCTACTCCAAAATGTTTCTAGGCAAAATATTTTTTTCCACCAAAATTTTTGATGACCCCGGGGTCATGGTTTTTCTGGCCTAAAACCCATTTTTCCAGGATCGCACAAATCCTCTCCCAATCAACTTTATAGATGCTCCAGAGTTTCCTTTGGTGACAAGCAATGCTCCTGCTACACCAAAATGTTTCTAGGCAAAATATTTTTTTTCACCAATTTTTTGATGACCCCGGGGTCATGGTTTTTCTGGCCTGAAACCCATTTTTCCAGGATCGCACAAATCCTCTCCCAATCAAGTTTCTTGATGCTCCAGAGTTACCTTGGTTGACAAGCAATGCTCCTGCTACTCCAAAATGTTTCTAGAGAATATATATTTTTTCCACCAAAATTTTTGATGACCCCGGGGTCATGGTTATTCTGGCCTGAAACCCAGTTTTCCAGGATTGCACAAATCCTCTCCCAATCAACTTTCTTGATGCTCCAGAGTTTCCTTGGTTGACAAGCAATGCTCCTGCTACTCCAAAATGTTGCTAGGCAAAATATTTTTTTTCCACCAAAATTTTTGATGACCCCGGGGTCATGGTTTTTTTTGGCCTAAAACTCATTTTTCCAGGATCGCACAAATCCTCTCCCAATCAACTTTCTTGATGATCCAGAGTTTCCTTGGGTGACAAGCAATGCTCCTGCTACACCAAAATGTTTCTAGGCAAAATATTTTTTTTCACCAATTTTTTGATGACCCCGGGGTCATCGTTTTCCTGGCCTGAAACCCTTTTTTCCAGGATCGCACAAATCCTCTCCCAATCAACTTTCTTGATGCTCCAGAGTTACCTTGGTTGACAAGCAATGCTCCTGCTACTCCAAAATGTTTCTAGGCAAAATATTTTTTTCCCACCAAAATTTTTGATGACCCCGGGGTCATGGTTTTTCTGGCCTGAAACCCATTTTTCCAGGATCGCACAAATCCTCTTCCAATCAAGTTTCTTGATGCTCCAGAGGTACCTTGGTTGACAAGCAATGCTCCTGCTACTCCAAAATGTTTCTAGGCAAAATATATTTTTTCCACCAAAATTTTTGATAACCCCGGGGTCATGGTTTTTCTGGCCTAAAACCCATTTTTCCAGGATCGCACAAATCCTCTCCCAATCAACTTTCTTGATGCTCCAGAGTTTCCTTTTGTGACAAGCAATGCTCCTGCTACACCAAAATGTTTCTAGGCAAAATATTTTTTTTCACGAATTTTTTGATGACCCCGGGGTCATCGTTTTTCTGGCCTGAAACCCATTTTTCCAGGATCGCACAAATCCTCTCCCAATCAACTTTCTTGATGCTCCAGAGTATCCTTGGGTGACAAGCTATGCTCCTGCTACACCAAAATGTTTCTAGGCAAAATATTTTTTTCACCAATTTATGGATGACCCCGGGGTCATCGTTTTTCTGGCCTGAAACCCATTTTTCCAGGATCGCACAAATCCTCTCCCAATCAACTTTCTTGATGCTCCAGAGTTTCCTTGGGTGACAAGCAATGCTCCTGCTACTCCAAAATGTTTCTAGGCAAAATATTTTTTTCCACCAAAATTTTTGATGACCCCGGGGTCATGGTTTTTCTGGCCTAAAACCCATTTTTCCAGGATCGCACAAATCCTCTCCCAATCAACTTTATAGATGCTCCAGAGTTTCCTTTGGTGACAAGCAATGCTCCTGCTACACCAAAATGTTTCTAGGCAAAATATTTTTTTTCACCAATTTTTTGATGACCCCGGGGTCATGGTTTTTCTGGCCTGAAACCCATTTTTCCAGGATCGCACAAATCCTCTCCCAATCAAGTTTCTTGATGCTCCAGAGTTACCTTGGTTGACAAGCAATGCTCCTGCTACTCCAAAATGTTTCTAGAGAATATATATTTTTTCCACCAAAATTTTTGATGACCCCGGGGTCATGGTTATTCTGGCCTGAAACCCAGTTTTCCAGGATTGCACAAATCCTCTCCCAATCAACTTTCTTGATGCTCCAGAGTTTCCTTGGTTGACAAGCAATGCTCCTGCTACTCCAAAATGTTGCTAGGCAAAATATTTTTTTTCCACCAAAATTTTTGATGACCCCGGGGTCATGGTTTTTTTTGGCCTAAAACTCATTTTTCCAGGATCGCACAAATCCTCTCCCAATCAACTTTCTTGATGATCCAGAGTTTCCTTGGGTGACAAGCAATGCTCCTGCTACACCAAAATGTTTCTAGGCAAAATATTTTTTTTCACCAATTTTTTGATGACCCCGGGGTCAATCAACTTTCTTGATGCTCCAGAGTTACCTTGGTTGACAAGCAATGCTCCTGCTACTCCAAAATGTTTCTAGGCAAAATATTGTTTTCCCACCAAAATTTTTGATGACCCCGGGGTCATGGTTTTTCTGGCCTGAAACCCATTTTTCCAGGATCGCACAAATCCTCTTCCAATCAAGTTTCTTGATGCTCCAGAGGTACCTTGGTTGACAAGCAATGCTCCTGCTACTCCAAAATGTTTCTAGGCAAAATATATTTTTTCCACCAAAATTTTTGATAACCCCGGGGTCATGGTTTTTCTGGCCTAAAACCCATTTTTCCAGGATCGCACAAATCCTCTCCCAATCAACATTCTTGATGCTCCAGAGTTTCCTTTTGTGACAAGCAATGCTCCTGCTACACCAAAATGTTTCTAGGCAAAATATTTTTTTTTCACGAATTTTTTGATGACCCCCGGGGTCATCGTTTTTCTGGCCTGAAACCCATTTTTCCAGGATCGCACAAATCCTCTCCCAATCAACTTTCTTGATGCTCCAGAGTTTCCTTGGGTGACAAGCTATGCTCCTGCTACACCAAAATGTTTCTAGGCAAAATATTTTTTTCACCAATTTATGGATGACCCCGGGGTCATCGTTTTTCTGGCCTGAAACCCATTTTTCCAGGATCGCACAAATCCTCTCCCAATCAAGTTTCTTGATGCTCCAGAGTTACTTAGTTGACAAGCAATGCTCCTGCTACTCCAAAATGTTTCTAGGCAAAATATTTTTTTCCACCAAATTTTTTGATGACCCCGGGGTCATGGATTTTTTTTGGCCTAAAACCCATTTTTCCAGGATCGCACAAATCCTCTCCCAATCAAATTTCTTGATGCTCCAGAGTTTCCTTTTGTGACAAGAAATGCTCCTGCTACTCCTAAATGTTTCTAGGCAAAATATTTTTTTTCACCAATTTTTTGATGACCCCGGGGTCATGGTTTTTCTGGCCTGAAACCCATTTTTCCAGGATCGCACAAATCCTCTCCAATCAACTTTCTTGATGCTCCAGAGTTTCCTTGGGTGACAAGCTATGCTCCTGCTACACCAAAATGTTTCTAGGCAAAATATTTTTTTCACCAATTTATGGATGACCCCGGGGTCATCGTTTTTCTGGCCTGAAACCATTTTTCCAGGATCGCACAAATCCTCTCCCAATCAAGTTTCTTGATGCTCCAGAGTTACCTTAGTTGACAAGCAATGCTCCTTGCTACTCCAAAATGTTTCTAGGCAAAATATTTTTTTCCCACCAAATTTTTTGATGACCCCGGGGTCATGGATTTTTTTGGCCTAAAACCCATTTTTCCAGGATCGCACAAATCCTCTCCCAATCAAATTTCTTGATGCTCCAGAGTTTCCTTTTGTGACAAGAAATGCTCCTGCTACTCCTAAATGTTTCTAGGCAAAATATTTTTTTTCACCAATTTTTTGATGACCCCGGGGTCATGGTTTTTTCTGGCCTGAAACCCATTTTTCCAGGATCGCACAAATCCTCTCCCAATCAACTTTCTTGATGCTCCAGAGTTTCCTTGGGGTGACAAGCAATGCTCCTGCTACACCAAAATGTTTCTAGGCAAAATATTTTTTTTCACCAATTTTTTGATGACCCCGGGGTCATGGTTTTTCTGGCCTGAAACCCATTTTTCCAGGATCGCACAAATCCTCTCCCAATCAAGTTTCTTGATGCTCCAGAGTTACCTTGGTTGACAAGCAATGCTCCTGCTACTCCAAAATGTTTCTAGAGAATATATATTTTTTCCACCAAAATTTTTGATGACCCCGGGGTCATGGTTATTCTGGCCTGAAACCCAGTTTTCCAGGATTGCACAAATCCTCTCCCAATCAACTTTCTTGATGCTCCAGAGTTTCCTTGGTTGACAAGCAATGCTCCTGCTACTCCAAAATGTTGCTAGGCAAAATATTTTTTTTCCACCAAAATTTTTGATGACCCCGGGGTCATGGTTTTTTTTGGCCTAAAACTCATTTTTTCCAGGATCGCACAAATCCTCTCCCAATCAACTTTCTTGATGATCCAGAGTTTCCTTGGGTGACAAGCAATGCTCCTGCTACACCAAAATGTTTCTAGGCAAAATATTTTTTTTCACCAATTTTTTGATGACCCCGGGGGTCATCGTTTTCCTGGCCTGAAACCCTTTTTTCCAGGATCGCACAAATCCTCTCCCAATCAACTTTCTTGATGCTCCAGAGTTACCTTGGTTGACAAGCAATGCTCCTGCTACTCCAAAATGTTTCTAGGCAAAATATTTTTTTCCCACCAAAATTTTTGATGACCCCGGGGTCATGGTTTTTCTGGCCTGAAACCCATTTTTCCAGGATCGCACAAATCCTCTTCCAATCAAGTTTCTTGATGCTCCAGAGGTACCTTGGTTGACAAGCAATGCTCCTGCTACTCCAAAATGTTTCTAGGCAAAATATATTTTTTCCACCAAAATTTTTGATAACCCCGGGGTCATGGTTTTTCTGGCCTAAAACCCATTTTTCCAGGATCGCACAAATCCTCTCCAATCAACTTTCTTGATGCTCCAGAGTTTCCTTTTGTGACAAGCAATGCTCCTGCTACACCAAAATGTTTCTAGGCAAAATATTTTTTTTCACGAATTTTTTGATGACCCCGGGGTCATCGTTTTTCTGGCCTGAAACCCATTTTTCCAGGATCGCACAAATCCTCTCCCAATCAACTTTCTTGATGCTCCAGAGTTTCCTTGGGTGACAGCTATGCTCCTGCTACACCAAAATGTTTCTAGGCAAAATATTTTTTTCACCAATTTATGGATGACCCCGGGGTCATCGTTTTTCTGGCCCTGAAACCCATTTTTCCAGGATCGCACAAATCCTCTCCCAATCAAGTTTCTTGATGCTCCAGAGTTACCTTAGTTGACAAGCAATGCTCCTGCTACTCCAAAATGTTTCTAGGCAAAATATTTTTTTCCCACCAAATTTTTTGATGACCCCGGGGTCATGGATTTTTTTGGCCTAAAACCCATTTTTCCAGGATCGCACAAATCCTCTCCCAATCAAATTTCTTGATGCTCCAGAGTTTCCTTTTGTGACAAGAAATGCTCCTGCTACTCCTAAATGTTTCTAGGCAAAATATTTTTTTTCACCAATTTTTTGATGACCCCGGGGGTCATGGTTTTTCTGGCCTGAAACCCATTTTTCCAGGATCGCACAAATCCTCTCCCAATCAACTTTCTTGATGCTCCAGAGTTTCCTTGGGTGACAAGCAATGCTCCTGCTACACCAAAATGTTTCTAGGCAAAATATTTTCCTTTCACCAATTTTTTGATGACCCCGGGGTCATGGTTTTTCTGGCCTGAAACCCATTTTTCCTAGGATCGCACAAATCCTCTCCCAATCAAGTTTCTTGATGCTCCAGAGTTAACCTTGGTTGACAAGCAATGCTCCTGCTACTCCAAAATGTTTCTAGAGAATATATATTTTTTCCACCAAAATTTTTGATGACCCCGGGGTCATGGTTATTCTGGCCTGAAACCCAGTTTTCCAGGATTGCACAAATCCTCTCCCAATCAACTTTCTTGATGCTCCAGAGTTTCCTTGGTTGACAAGCAATGCTCCTGCTACTCCAAAATGTTGCTAGGCAAAATATTTTTTTTCCACCAAAATTTTTGATGACCCCGGGGTCATGGTTTTTTTTTGGCCTAAAACTCATTTTTCCAGGATCGCACAAATCTCTCCCAATCAACTTTCTTGATGATCCAGAGTTTCCTTGGGTGACAAGCAATGCTCCTGCTACACCAAAATGTTTCTAGGCAAAATATTTTTTTTCACCAATTTTTTGATGACCCCGGGGTCATCGTTTTCCTGGCCTGAAACCCTTTTTTCCAGGATCGCACAAATCCTCTCCCAATCAACTTTCTTGATGCTCCAGAGTTACCTTGGTTGACAAGCAATGCTCCTGCTACTCCAAAATGTTTCTAGGCAAAATATTTTTTCCCACCAAAATTTTTGATGACCCCGGGGTCATGGTTTTTCTGGCCTGAAACCCATTTTTCCAGGATCGCACAAATCCTCTTCCAATCAAGTTTCTTGATGCTCCAGAGGTACCTTGGTTGACAAGCAATGCTCCTGCTACTCCAAAATGTTTCTAGGCAAAATATATTTTTTCCACCAAAATTTTTGATAACCCCGGGGGTCATGGTTTTTCTGGCCTAAAACCCAATTTTCCAGGATCGCACAAATCCTCTCCCAATCAACTTTCTTGATGCTCCAGAGTTTCCTTTTGTGACAAGCAATGCTCCTGCTACACCAAAATGTTTCTAGGCAAAATATTTTTTTTCACGAATTTTTTGATGACCCCGGGGTCATCGTTTTTCTGGCCTGAAACCATTTTTCCAGGATCGCACAAATCCTCTCCCAATCAACTTTCTTGATGCTCCAGAGTTTCCTTGGGTGACAAGCTATGCTCCTGCTACACCAAAATGTTTCTAGGCAAAATATTTTTTTCACCAATTTATGGATGACCCCGGGGTCATCGTTTTTCTGGCCTGAAACCCATTTTTCCAGGATCGCACAAATCCTCTCCCAATCAAGTTTCTTGATGCTCCAGAGTTACCTTAGTTGACAAGCAATGCTCCTGCTACTCCAAAATGTTTCTAGGCAAAATATTTTTTTCCCACCAAATTTTTTGATGACCCCGGGGGTCATGGATTTTTTTGGCCTAAAACCCATTTTTCCAGGATCGCACAAATCCTCTCCCAATCAAATTTCTTGATGCTCCAGAGTTTCCTTTTGTGACAAGAAATGCTCCTGCTACTCCTAAATGTTTCTAGGCAAAATATTTTTTTTCACCAATTTTTTGATGACCCCGGGGTCATGGTTTTTCTGGCCTGAAACCCATTTTTCCAGGATCGCACAAATCCTCTCCCAATCAACTTTCTTGATGCTCCAGAGTTTCCTTGGGTGACAAGCAATGCTCCTGCTACACCAAAATGTTTCTAGGCAAAATATTTTCTTTCACCAATTTTTTGATGACCCCGGGGTCATCGTTTTTCTGGCCTGAAACCCATTTTTCCAGGATCGCACAAATCCTCTCCCAATCAACTTTCTTGATGCTCCAGAGTTTCCTTGGGTGACAAGCTATGCTCCTGCTACACCAAAATGTTTCTAGGCAAAATATTTTTTTCACCAATTTATGGATGACCCCGGGGTCATCGTTTTTCTGGCCTGAAACCCATTTTTCCAGGATCGCACAAATCCTCTCCCAATCAAGTTTCTTGATGCTCCAGAGTTACCTTGGTTGACAAGCAATGCTCCTGCTACTCCAAAATGTTTCTAGGCAAAATATTTTTTTCCCCTCCAAAATTTTTGATGACCCCGGGGTCATCGTTTTTCTGGCCTGAAACCCATTTTTCCAGAATCGCACAAATCCTCTTCCAATCAAGATTCTTGATGCTCCAGAGGTACCGTGGTTGACAAGCAATGCTCCTGCTACTCCAAAATGATTCTAGGCAAAATATTTTTTTCCCACCAAAATTTTTGATGACCCTGGGGTCATCGTTTTTCTGGCCTGAAACCCATTTTCCAGGATCGCACAAATCCTCTTCCAATCAAGTTTCTTGATGCTCCAGAGGTTCCTTGGTTGACAAGCAATGCTCCTGCTACTCCAAAATGTTTCTAGGCAAAATATTTTTTTTCCACCAAAATTTTTGATGGTCATGTTTTTTCTGGCTTGAAACCCATTTTTCCAGGATCGCACAAATCCTCTCCCAATCAACTTTCTTGATGTTCCAGAGTTTCCTTGGGTGACAAGCAATGCTCCTGCTACACCAAAATGTTTCTAGGCAAAATATTTTTTTTCACGAATTTTTTGATGACCCCGGGGGTCATCGTTTTTCTGGCTGAAACCCATTTTTCCAGGATCGCACAAATCCTCTCCCAATCAACTTTCTTGATGCTCCAGAGTTACCTTGGTTGACAAGCAATGCTCCTGCTACTCCAAAATGTTTCTAGGCAAAATATTTTTTTCCCCTCCAAAATTTTTGATGACCCCGGGGTCATCGTTTTTCTGGCCTGAAACCCATTTTTCCATAATCGCACAAATCCTCTTCCAATCAAGATTCTTGATGCTCCAGAGGTACCTTGGTTGACAAGCAATGCTCCTGCTACTCCAAAATGATTCTAGGCAAAATATTTTTTTCCCACCAAAATTTTTGATGACCCTGGGGTCATCGTTTTTCTGGCCTGAAACCCATTTTTCCAGGATCGCACAATTCCTCTTCCAATCAAGTTTCTTGATGCTCCAGAGGTTCCTTGGTTGACAAGCAATGCTCCTGCTACTCCAAAATGTTTCTAGGCAAAATATTTTTTTTCCACCAAAATTTTTGATGGTCATGTTTTTTCTGGCCTATAACCCATTTTTCCAGGATCGCACAAATCCTCTCCCAATCAACTTTCTTGATGCTCCAGAGTTTCCTTGGGTGACAAGCAATGCTCCTGCTACACCAAAATGTTTCTAGGCAAAATATTTTTTTTCACCAATTTTTGATGACCCTGGGGTCATGGTTTTTCTGGCCTGAAACCCATTTTTCAAGGATCGCACAAATCCTCTCCAATCAACTTTCTTGATGCTCCAGAGTTTCCTTGGGTGACAAGCAATGCTCCTGCTACACCAAAATGTTTCTAGGCAAAATATTTTTTTTCACCAATTTTTTTGATGACCCCGGGGTCATCGTTTTTCTGGCCTGAAACCCATTTTTCCAGGATCGCACAAATCCTCTCCAATCAACTTTCTTGATGCTCCAGAGATTCCTTGGGTGACAAGCTATGCTCCTGCTACACCAAAATGTTTCTAGGCAAAATATTTTTTTCACCAATTTATGGATGACCCCGGGGTCATCGTTTTTCTGGCCTGAAACCCATTTTTCCAGGATCGCACAAATCCTCTCCCAATCAAGTTTCTTGATGCTCCAGAGTTACCTTGGTTGACAAGCAATGCTCCTGCTACTCCAAAATGTTTCTAGGCAAAATATTTTTTTCCCCTCCAAAATTTTTGATGACCCCGGGGTCATCGTTTTTCTGTCCTGAAACCCATTTTTCCAGAATCGCACAAATCCTCTTCCAATCAAGATTCTTGATGCTCCAGAGGTACCTTGGTTGACAAGCAATGCTCCTGCTACTCCAAAATGTTTCTAGGCAAAATATTTTTTTCCCATCAAAATTTTTGATGACCCCGGGGTCATCGTTTTTCTGGCCTGAAACCCATTTTTCCAGGATCGCACAAATCCTCTTCCAATCAACTTTCTTGATGCTCCAGAGTTTCCTTGGGTGAAAAACAATGCTCCTGCTACACCAAAATGTTGCTTGGCAAAACATTTTTTTTCACCAATTTTTCGATGACCCCGGGGTCATCGTTTTCCTGGCCTGAAACCCATTTTTCCAGGACTGCCAAATCCTCTCCCAATCAAGTTTCTTGATGCTCCAGAGTTCTCTTGGTTGACAAGCAATACTCCTACTACTCCAAAATGTTTCCAGGCAAAATATTTTTTTCACCAATTTATGGATGACCCCGGGGTCATCGTTTTTCTGGCCTGAAACCCATTTTTCCAGGATCGCACAAATCCTCTCCCAATCAAGTTTCTTGATGCTCCAGAGGTACCTTGGTTGACAAGCAATGCTCCTGCTACTCAAAAATGTTTCTAGGCAAAATATTTTTTTCCCACCAAAATTTTTGATGACCCCGGGGTCATCGTTTTTCTGGCCTGAAACCCATTTTTCCAGGATCGCACAAATCCTCTTCCAATCAAGTTTCTTGATGCTCCAGAGGTACCTTGGTTGACAAGCAATGCTCCTGCTACTCCAAAATGTTTCTAGGCAAAATATTTATTTTCCACCAAAATTTTTGATGACCCCGGGGTCATGGTTTTTCTGGCCTAAAACCCATTTTTCCAGGATCGCACAAATCCTGTCCCAATCAACTCTCTTGATGCTCCAGAGTTTCCTTGGGTGACAAGCAATGCTCCTGCTACACCAAAATGTTTCTAGGCAAAATATTTTTTTTCACCAATTTTTTGATGACCCCGGGGTCATGGTTTTTCTGGCCTGAAACCCATTTTTCCAGGATCGCACAAATCCTCTCCCAATCAAGTTTCTTGATGCTCCAGAGTTACCTTGGTTGACAAGCAATGCTCCTGCTACTCCAAAATGTTTCTAGGCAAAATATTTTTTTCCCCTCCAAAATTTTTGATGACCCCGGGGTCATCGTTTTTCTGTCCTGAAACCCATTTTTCCAGAATCGCACAAATCCTCTTCCAATCAAGATTCTTGATGCTCCAGAGGTACCTTGGTTGACAAGCAATGCTCCTGCTACTCCAAAATGTTTCTAGGCAAAATATTTTTTTCCCATCAAAATTTTTGATGACCCCGGGGTCATCGTTTTTCTGGCCTGAAACCCATTTTTCCAGGATCGCACAAATCCTCTTCCAATCAACTTTCTTGATGCTCCAGAGTTTCCTTGGGTGACAAACAATGCTCCTGCTACACCAAAATGTTGCTTGGCAAAACATTTTTTTTCACCAATTTTTCGATGACCCCGGGGTCATCGTTTTCCTGGCCTGAAACCCATTTTTCCAGGATTGCCAAATCCTCTCCCAATCAAGTTTCTTGATGCTCCAGAGTTCTCTTGGTTGACAAGCAATACTCCTACTACTCCAAAATGTTTCCAGGCAAAATATTTTTTTCCCACCAAAATTTTTGATGACCCCGGGGTCATTGTTTTTCTGGCCTGAAACCCATTTTTCAAGGATCGCACAAATCCTCTTCCAATCATGTTTCTTGATGCTCCAGAGGTACCTTGGTTGACAAGCAATGCTCCTGCTACTCCAAAATGTTTCTAGGCAAAATATATTTTTTCCACCAAAATTTTTGATAACCCCGGGGTCATGGTTTTTCTGGCCTAAAACCCATTTTTCCAGGATCGCACAAATCCTCTCCCAATCAACTTTCTTGATGCTCCAGAGTTTCCTTGGGTAACAAGCAATGCTCCTGCTACACCAAAATGTTTCTAGGCAAAATATTTTTTTTCACCAATTTTTTGATGAACCTGGGGTCATCGTTTTTCTGGCCTGAAACCCATTTTTCCAGGATCGCATAAATCCTCTCCCAATCAACTTTCTTGATGCTCCAGAATTTCCTTGGGTGACAAGCTATGCTCCTGCTACATCAAAATGTTTCTAGGCAAAATATTTTTTTCACCAATTTATGGATGACCCCGGGGTCATCGTTTTTCTGACCTGAAACCCATTTTTCCAGGATCGCACAAATCCTCTCCCAATCAACTCTCTTGATGCTCCAGAGTTTCCTTGGGTGACAAGCAATGCTCCTGCTACACCAAAATGTTTCTAGGCAAAATATTTTTTTTCACCAATTTTTTGATGACCCCGGGGTCATGGTTTTTCTGGCCTGAAACCCATTTTTCCAGGATCGCACAAATCCTCTCCCAATCAACTTTCTTGATGCTCCAGAGTTTCCTTGGGTGACAAACAATGCTCCTGCTACACCAAAATGTTTCTAGGCAAAATATTTTTTTTCACCAATTTTTTGATGACCCCGGGGTCATCGTTTTCCTGGCCTGAAACCCATTTTTCCAGGATTGCCAAATCCTCTCCCAATCAAGTTTCTTGATGCTCCAGAGTTCTCTTGGTTGACAAGCAATACTCCTACTACTCCAAAATGTTTCCAGGCAAAATATTTTTTTCCCACCAAAATTTTTGATGACCCCGGGGGCCTTGTTTTTCTGGCCTGAAACCCATTTTTCAAGGATCGCACAAATCCTCTTCCAATCATGTTTCTTGATGCTCCAGAGGTACCTTGGTTGACAAGCAATGCTCCTGCTACTCCAAAATGTTTCTAGGCAAAATATATTTTTTCCACCAAAATTTTTGATAACCCCGGGGTCATGGTTTTTCTGGCCTAAAACCCATTTTTCCAGGATCGCACAAATCCTCTCCCAATCAACTTTCTTGATGCTCCAGAGTTTCCTTGGGTAACAAGCAATGCTCCTGCTACACCAAAATGTTTCTAGGCAAAATATTTTTTTTCACCAATTTTTTGATGAACCTGGGGTCATCGTTTTTCTGGCCTGAAACCCATTTTTCCAGGATCGCATAAATCCTCTCCCAATCAACTTTCTTGATGCTCCAGAATTTCCTTGGGTGACAAGCTATGCTCCTGCTACATCAAAATGTTTCTAGGCAAAATATTTTTTTCACCAATTTATGGATGACCCCGGGGTCATCGTTTTTCTGACCTGAAACCCATTTTTCCAGGATCGCACAAATCCTCTCCCAATCAACTCTCTTGATGCTCCAGAGTTTCCTTGGGTGACAAGCAATGCTCCTGCTACACCAAAATGTTTCTAGGCAAAATATTTTTTTTCACCAATTTTTTGATGACCCCGGGGTCATGGTTTTTCTGGCCTGAAACCCATTTTTCCAGGATCGCACAAATCCTCTCCCAATCAACTTTCTTGATGCTCCAGAGTTTCCTTGGGTGACAAGCTATGCTCCTGCTACACCAAAATGTTTCTAGGCAAAATATTTTTTTTCACCAATTTTTTGATGACCCCGGGGTCATCGTTTATCTGGCCTGAAACCCATTTTTCCAGGATCGCACAAATCCTCTTCCAATCAACTTTCTTGATGCTCCAGAGTTTCCTTTGGTGACAAACAATGCTCCTGCTACACCAAAATGTTGCTTGGCAAAATATTTTTTTTCACCAATTTTTTGATGACCCCGCGGTCATCGTTTTCCTGGCCTGAAACCCTTTTTCCAGGATCGCCAAATCCTCTCCCAATCAAGTTTCTTGATGCTCCAGAGTTCCCTTGGTTGACAAGCAATGCTCCTGCTACTCCAAAATGTTTCTAGGCAAAATATTTTTTTCCCACCAAAATTTTTGATGACCCCGGGGTCATCGTTTTTCTGGCCTGAAACCCATTTTTCAAGGATCGCACAAATCCTCTTCCAATCAAGTTTCTTGATGCTCCAGAGGTACCTTGGTTGACAAGCAATGCTCCTGCTACTCCAAAATGTTTCTACGCAAAATATTTTTTTTCCACCAAAATTTTTGATAACCCCGGGGTCATGGTTTTTCTGGCCTAAAACCCATTTTTCCAGGATCGCACAAATCCTCTCCCAATCAACTTTCTTGATGCTCCAGAGTTTCCTTGGGTGACAAGCAATGCTCCTGCTACACCAAAATGTTTCTAGGCAAAATATTTTTTTACACCAATTTTTTGATGACCCCGGGGTCATCGTTTTTCTGGCCTGAAACCCTTTTTTCCAGGATCGCACAAATCCTCTCCCAATCAACTTTCTTGATGCTCCACAGTTTCCTTGGGTGACAAGCTATGCTCCTGCTACACCAAAATGTTTCTAGGCAAAATATTTTTTTTCACCAATTTTTTGATGACCCCGGGGTCATCGTTTTTCTGGCCTGAAACCCATTTTTCCAGGATCGCACAAATCCTCTCCCAATCAACTTTCTTGATGCTCCAGAGTTTCTTTGGGTGACAAGCTATGCTCCTGCTACACCAAAATGTTTCTAGGCAAAATATATTTTTCACCAATTTGTGGATGACCCCGGGGTCATCGTTTTTCTGGCCTGAAACCCATTTTTCCAGGATCGCACAAATCCTCTCCCAATCAAGTTTCTTGATGCTCCAGAGTTACCTTGGTTGACAAGCAATGCTCCTGCTACTCCAAAATGTTTCTAGGCAAAATATTTTTTTCCCCTCCAAAATTTTTGATGACCCCGGGGTCATCGTTTTTCTGGCCTGAAACCCATTTTTCCAGAATCGCACAAATCCTCTTCCAATCAAGATTCTTGATGCTCCAGAGGTACCTTGGTTGACAAGCAATGCTCCTGCTACTCCAAAATGATTCTAGGCAAAATATTTTTTTCCCACCAAAATTTTTGATGACTCTGGGGTCATCGTTTTTCTGGCCTGAAATCCATTTTTCCAGGATCGCACAAATCCTCTTCCAATCAAGTTTCTTGATGCTCCAGAGGTTCCTTGGTTGACAAGCAATGCTCCTGCTACTCCAAAATGTTTCTAGGCAAAATATTTTTTTTCCACCAAAATTTTTGATGGTCATGTTTTTTCTGGCCTGAAACCCATTTTTCCAGGATCGCACAAATCCTCTCCCAATCAACTTTCTTGATGTTCCAGAGTTTCCTTGGGTGACAAGCAATGCTCCTGCTACACCAAAATGTTTCTAGGCAAAATATTTTTTTACACCAATTTTTTGATGACCCCGGGGTCATCGTTTTCCTGGCCTGAAACCCATTTTTCCAGGATCGCACAAATCCTCTCCCAATCAACTTTCTTGATGCTCCAGAGTTTCCTTGGGTGACAAGCTATGCTCCTGCTACACCAAAATGTTTCTAGGCAAAATATTTTTTTTCACCAATTTTTGATGACCCCGGGGTCATGGTTTTTCTGGCCTGAAACCCATTTTTCCAGGATCGCACAAATCCTCTCCCAATCAACTTTCTTGATGCTCCAGAGTTTCCTTGGGTGACAAGCAATGCTCCTGCTACACCAAAATGTTTCTAGGCAAAATATTTTTTTTCACGAATTTTTTGATGACCCCGGGGTCATCGTTTTTCTGGCCTGAAACCCATTTTTCCAGGATCGCACAAATCCTCTCCGAATCAACTTACTTGATGCTCTAGAGTTTCCTTGGGTGACAAGCTATGCTCCTGCTACACCAAAATGTTTCTAGGCAACATATTTTTTTCACCAATTTTTTGATGACCCCGGGGTCATGGTTTTTCTGGCCTGAAACCCATTTTTCCAGTATCGCACAAATCCTCTCCCAATCAAGTTTCTTGATGCTCCAGAGTTACCTTGGTTGACAAGCAATGCTCCTGCTACTCCAAAATGTTTCTAGGCAAAATATTTTTTTCCCCTCCAAAATTTTTGATGACCGCGGGGTCATCGTTTTTCTGGCCTGAAACCCATTTTTCCAGGATCGCACAAATCCTCTTCCAATCAACTTTCTTGATGCTCCAGAGTTTCCTTGGGTGACAAACAATGCTCCTGCTACACCAAAATGTTGCTTGGCAAAATATTTTTTTTCACCAATTTTTTGATGACCCCGCGGTCATCGTTTTCCTGGCCTGAACCCCTTTTTCCAGGATCGCCAAATCCTCTCCCAATCAAGTTTCTTGATGCTCCAGAGTTCCCTTGGTTGACAAGCAATGCTCCTGCTACTCCAAAATGTTTCTAGGCAAAATATTTTTTTCCCACCAAAATTTTTGATGACCTCGGGGTCATCGTTTTTCTGGCCTGAAACCCATTTTTCAAGGATCGCACAAATCCTCTTCCAATCAAGTTTCTTGATGCTCCAGAGGTACCTTGGTTGACAAGCAATGCTCCTGCTACTCCAAAATGTTTCTACGCAAAATATTTTTTTTCCACCAAAATTTTTGATGACCCCGGGGTCATGGTTTTTCTGGCCTAAAACCCATTTATCCAGGATCGCACAAATCCTCTCCCAATCAACTTTCTTGATGTTCCAGAGTTTCCTTGGTTGACATGCAATGCTCCTGCTACACCAAAATGTTTCTAGGCAAAATATTTTTTTACACCAATTTTTTGATGACCCCGGGGTCAGGGTTTTTCTGGCCTGAAACCCATTTTTCCAGGATCGCACAAATCCTCTCCCAATCAACTTTCTTGATGCTCCAGAGTTTCCTTGGGTGACAAGCTATGCTCCTGCTACACCAAAATGTTTCTAGGCAAAATATTTTTTTCCACCAATTTTTTGATGACCCCGGGGTCATCTTTTTTCTGGCCTGAAACCCATTTTTCCAGGATCGCACAAATCCTCTTCCAATCAAGTTTCTTGATGCTCCAGAGTTTCCTTGGTTGACAAGCTATGCTCCTGCTACACCAAAATGTTTCTAGGCAAAATATTTTTTTCACCAATTTTTTGATGACCCCGGGGTCATCGTTTTTCTGGCCTGAAACCCATTTTTCCAGGATCGCACAAATCCTCTCCCAATCAAGTTTCTTGATGCTCCAGAGTTACCTTGGTTGACAAGCAATGCTCCTGCTACTCCGAAATGTTTCTAGGGAAAATATATTTTTTCCACCAAAATTTTTGATGACCACGGGGTCATGGTTTTTCTGGCCTGAAACCCATTTTTCGAGGATCGCACAAATCCTCTTCCAATCAACTTTCTTGATGCTCCAGAGTTTCCTTGGGTGACAAACAATGCTCCTGCTACACCAAAATGTTGCTTGGCAAAATATTTTTTTTCACCAATTTTTCGATGACCCCGCGGTCATCGTTTTCCTGGCCTGAAACCCATTTTTCCAGGATCGCCAAATCCTCTCCCAATCAAGTTTCTTGATGCTCCAGAGTTCCCTTGGTTGACAAGCAATACTCCTACTACTCCAAAATGTTTCTAGGCAAAATATTTTTTTCCCACCAAAATTTTTGATGACCCCGGGGTCATCGTTTTTCTGGCCTGAAACCCATTTTTCAAGGATCGCACAAATCCTCTTCCTATCAAGTTTCTTGATGCTCCAGAGGTACCTTGGTTGACAAGCAATGCTCCTGCTACTCCAAAATGTTTCTAGGGAAAATATTTTTTTTCCACCAAAATTTTTGATAACCCCGGGGTCATGGTTTTTCTGGCCTAAAACCCATTTTTCCAGGATCGCACAAATCCTCTCCCAATCAACTTTCTTGATGCTCCAGTGTTTCCTTGGGAGACAAGCAATGCTCCTGCTACACCAAAATGTTTCTAGGCAAAATATTTTTTTTCACCAATTTTTTGATGACCCCGGGGTCATCGTTTTTCTGGCCTGAAACCCATTTTTCCAGGATCGCATAAATCCTCTCCCAATCAACTTTCTTGATGCTCCAGAGTTTCCTTGGGTGACAAGCTATGCTCCTGCTACATCAAAATGTTTCTAGGCAAAATATTTTTTTCACCAATTTATGGATGACCCCGGGGTCATCGTTTTTCTGGCCTGAAACCCATTTTTCCAGGATCGCACAAATCCTCTCCCAATCAAGTTTCTTGATGCTCCAGAGTTACCTTGGTTGACAAGCACTGCTCCTGCTACTCCAAAATGTTTCTAGGCAAAATATTTTTTTCCCCACCAAAATTTTTGATGACCCCGGGGTCATCGTTTTTCTGGCCTGAAACCCATTTTTCCAGAATCGCACAAATCCTCTTCCATTCAAGATTCTTGATGCTCCAGAGGTACCTTGGTTGACAAGCAATGCTCCTGCTACTCCAAAATGTTTCTAGGCAAAATATTTTTTTCCCACCAAAATTTTTGATGACCCCGGGGTCATGGTTTTTCTGGCCTGAAACCCATTTTTCCAGGATCGCACAAATCCTCTTCCAATCAAGTTTCTTGATGCTCCAGAGGTACCTTGGTTGACAAGCAATGCTCCTGCTACTCCAAAATGTTTCTAGGCAAAATATTTTTTTTCCACCAAAATTTTTGATGACCCCGGGGTCATGGTTTTTCTGGCCTGAAACCCATTTTTCCAGGATCGCACAAATCCTCTCCGAATCAACTTTGTTGATGCTCCAGAGTTTCCTTGGGTGACAAGCTATGCTCCTGCTACACCAAAATGTTTCTAGGCAAAATATTTTTTTTCACCAATTTTTTGATGACCCCGGGGTCATCGTTTATCTGGCCTGAAACCCATTTTTCCAGGATCGCACAAATCCTCTTCCAATCAACTTTCTTGATGCTCCAGAGTTTCATTGGGTGACAAAAAATGCTCCTGCTACACCAAAATGTTTCTAGGCAAAATATTTTTTTTCACCAATTTTTTGATGACCCCGGGGTCATCGTTTTTCTTGCCTGAAACCCATTTTTCCAGGATCGCACAAATCCTCTCCCAATCAACTTTCTTGATGCTCCAGAGTTTCCTTGGGTGACAAGCAATGCTCCTGCTACACCAAAATGTTTCTAGGCAAAATATTTTTTTTCACCAATTTTTTGATGACCCCGGGGTCATCGTTTTTCTGGCCTGAAACCTATTTTTCCAGGATCGCACAAATCCTCTCCCAATCAAATTTCTTGATGCTCCAGAGTTTCCTTGGGTGACAAGCTATGCTCCTGCTACACCAAAATGTTTCTAGGCAAAATACTTTCTTTCACCAATTTATTGATGACCCCGGGGTCATCGTTTTTCTGGCCTGAAACCCATTTTTCCAGGATCGCACAAATCCTCTCCCAATCAAGTTTCTTGATGATCCAGAGTTACCTTGGTTGACCATCAATGCTCCTGCTACTCCAAAATGTTTCTAGGGAAAATATATTTTTTCCACCAAAATTTTTGATGACCCCGGGGTCATGGTTTTTCTGGCCTGAAACCCATTTATCCAGGATCGCACAAATCCTCTTCCAATCAAGTTTCTTGGTGCTCCAGAGGTACCTTGTTTGACAAGCAATGCTCCTGCTACTCCAAAATTTTTCTAGGCAAAATATTTTTTTTCCACCAATATTTTTGATGACCCCGGGGTCATGGTTTATCTGGCCTAAAACCCATTTTTCCAGGATCGCACAAAAGCTCTCCCAATCAACTTTCTTGATGCTCCAGAGTTTCCTTGAGTGACAAGCAATGCTCCTGCTACACCAAAATGTTTCTAGGCAAAATATTTTTTTTCACCAATTTTTTGATGACCCCGGGGTCATCGTTTTTCTGGCCTGAAACCCATTTTTCCAGGATCGCACAAATCCTCTTCCAATCAAGTTTCTTGATGTTCCAGAGTTTCCTTGGGTGACAAGCAATGCTCCTGCTACACCAAAATGTTTCTAGCCAAAATATTTTTTTTCACCAATTTTTTGATGACCCCGGGGTCATCGTTTTTCTGGCCTGAAACCTATTTTTCCAGGATCGCACAAATCCTCTCCCAATCAAGTTTCTTGATGCTACAGAATTTCCTTGGGTGACAAGCAATGCTCCTGCTACACCAAAATGTTTCTAGGCAAAATATTTTTTTTCACCATTTTTTTGATGACTCTGGGGTCATCGTTTTCCTGGCCTGAAACCCATTTTTCCAGGATCGCCAAATCCTCTCCCAATCAAGTTTCTTGATGCTCCAGAGTTCCCTTGGTTGACAAGCAATACTCCTACTACTGCAAAATGTTTCTAGGCAAAATATTTTTTTCCCACCAAAATTTTTGATGACCCCGGGGTCATCGTTTTTCTGGCCTGAAACCCATTTTTCAAGGATCGCACAAATCCTCTTCCTATCAAGTTTCTTGATGCTCCAGAGGTACCTTGGTTGACAAGCAATGCTCCTGCTACTCCAAAATGTTTCTAGGGAAAATATTTTTTTTCCACCAAAATTTTTGATAACCCCGGGGTCATGGTTTTTCTGGCCTAAAACCCATTTTTCCAGGATCGCACAAATCCTCTCCCAATCAACTTTCTTGATGCTCCAGAGTTTCCTTGGGAGACAAGCAATGCTCCTGCTACACCAAAATGTTTCTAGGCAAAATATTTTTTTTCACCAATTTTTTGATGACCCCGGGGTCATCGTTTTTCTGGCCTGAAACCCATTTTTCCAGGATCGCATAAATCCTCTCCCAATCAACTTTCTTGATGCTCCAGAGTTTCCTTGGGTGACAAGCTATGCTCCTGCTACATCAAAATGTTTCTAGGCAAAATATTTTTTTCACCAATTTATGGATGACCCCGGGGTCATCGTTTTTCTGGCCTGAAACCCATTTTTCCAGGATCGCACAAATCCTCTCCCAATCAAGTTTCTTGATGCTCCAGAGTTACCTTGGTTGACAAGCACTGCTCCTGCTACTCCAAAATGTTTCTAGGCAAAATATTTTTTTCCCCACCAAAATTTTTGATGACCCCGGGGTCATCGTTTTTCTGGCCTGAAACCCATTTTTCCAGAATCGCACAAATCCTCTTCCATTCAAGATTCTTGATGCTCCAGAGGTACCTTGGTTGACAAGCAATGCTCCTGCTACTCCAAAATGTTTCTAGGCAAAATATTTTTTTCCCACCAAAATTTTTGATGACCCCGGGGTCATCGTTTTTCTGGCCTGAAACCCATTTTTCCAGGATCGCACAAATCCTCTTCCAATCAAGTTTCTTGATGCTCCAGAGGTACCTTGGTTGACAAGCAATGCTCCTGCTACTCCAAAATGTTTCTAGGCAAAATATTTTTTTTCCACCAAAATTTTTGATGACCCCGGGGTCATGGTTTTTCTGGCCTGAAACCCATTTTTCCAGGATCGCACAAATCCTCTCCGAATCAACTTTGTTGATGCTCCAGAGTTTCCTTGGGTGACAAGCTATGCTCCTGCTACACCAAAATGTTTCTAGGCAAAATATTTTTTTTCACCAATTTTTTGATGACCCCGGGGTCATCGTTTATCTGGCCTGAAACCCATTTTTCCAGGATCGCACAAATCCTCTTCCAATCAACTTTCTTGATGCTCCAGAGTTTCATTGGGTGACAAAAAATGCTCCTGCTACACCAAAATGTTTCTAGGCAAAATATTTTTTTTCACCAATTTTTTGATGACCCCGGGGTCATCGTTTTTCTTGCCTGAAACCCATTTTTCCAGGATCGCACAAATCCTCTCCCAATCAACTTTCTTGATGCTCCAGAGTTTCCTTGGGTGACAAGCAATGCTCCTGCTACACCAAAATGTTTCTAGGCAAAATATTTTTTTTCACCAATTTTTTGATGACCCCGGGGTCATCGTTTTTCTGGCCTGAAACCTATTTTTCCAGGATCGCACAAATCCTCTCCCAATCAAATTTCTTGATGCTCCAGAGTTTCCTTGGGTGACAAGCTATGCTCCTGCTACACCAAAATGTTTCTAGGCAAAATACTTTCTTTCACCAATTTATTGATGACCCCGGGGTCATCGTTTTTCTGGCCTGAAACCCATTTTTCCAGGATCGCACAAATCCTCTCCCAATCAAGTTTCTTGATGATCCAGAGTTACCTTGGTTGACCATCAATGCTCCTGCTACTCCAAAATGTTTCTAGGGAAAATATATTTTTTCCACCAAAATTTTTGATGACCCCGGGGTCATCGTTTTTCTGGCCTGAAACCCATTTTTCAAGGATCGCACAAATCCTCTTCCTATCAAGTTTCTTGATGCTCCAGAGGTACCTTGGTTGACAAGCAATGCTCCTGCTACTCCAAAATGTTTCTAGGGAAAATATTTTTTTTCCACCAAAATTTTTGATAACCCCGGGGTCATGGTTTTTCTGGCCTAAAACCCATTTTTCCAGGATCGCACAAATCCTCTCCCAATCAACTTTCTTGATGCTCCAGTGTTTCCTTGGGAGACAAGCAATGCTCCTGCTACACCAAAATGTTTCTAGGCAAAATATTTTTTTTCACCAATTTTTTGATGACCCCGGGGTCATCGTTTTTCTGGCCTGAAACCCATTTTTCCAGGATCGCATAAATCCTCTCCCAATCAACTTTCTTGATGCTCCAGAGTTTCCTTGGGTGACAAGCTATGCTCCTGCTACATCAAAATGTTTCTAGGCAAAATATTTTTTTCACCAATTTATGGATGACCCCGGGGTCATCGTTTTTCTGGCCTGAAACCCATTTTTCCAGGATCGCACAAATCCTCTCCCAATCAAGTTTCTTGATGCTCCAGAGTTACCTTGGTTGACAAGCACTGCTCCTGCTACTCCAAAATGTTTCTAGGCAAAATATTTTTTTCCCCACCAAAATTTTTGATGACCCCGGGGTCATCGTTTTTCTGGCCTGAAACCCATTTTTCCAGAATCGCACAAATCCTCTTCCATTCAAGATTCTTGATGCTCCAGAGGTACCTTGGTTGACAAGCAATGCTCCTGCTACTCCAAAATGTTTCTAGGCAAAATATTTTTTTCCCACCAAAATTTTTGATGACCCCGGGGTCATGGTTTTTCTGGCCTGAAACCCATTTTTCCAGGATCGCACAAATCCTCTTCCAATCAAGTTTCTTGATGCTCCAGAGGTACCTTGGTTGACAAGCAATGCTCCTGCTACTCCAAAATGTTTCTAGGCAAAATATTTTTTTTCCACCAAAATTTTTGATGACCCCGGGGTCATGGTTTTTCTGGCCTGAAACCCATTTTTCCAGGATCGCACAAATCCTCTCCGAATCAACTTTGTTGATGCTCCAGAGTTTCCTTGGGTGACAAGCTATGCTCCTGCTACACCAAAATGTTTCTAGGCAAAATATTTTTTTTCACCAATTTTTTGATGACCCCGGGGTCATCGTTTATCTGGCCTGAAACCCATTTTTCCAGGATCGCACAAATCCTCTTCCAATCAACTTTCTTGATGCTCCAGAGTTTCATTGGGTGACAAAAAATGCTCCTGCTACACCAAAATGTTTCTAGGCAAAATATTTTTTTTCACCAATTTTTTGATGACCCCGGGGTCATCGTTTTTCTTGCCTGAAACCCATTTTTCCAGGATCGCACAAATCCTCTCCCAATCAACTTTCTTGATGCTCCAGAGTTTCCTTGGGTGACAAGCAATGCTCCTGCTACACCAAAATGTTTCTAGGCAAAATATTTTTTTTCACCAATTTTTTGATGACCCCGGGGTCATCGTTTTTCTGGCCTGAAACCTATTTTTCCAGGATCGCACAAATCCTCTCCCAATCAAATTTCTTGATGCTCCAGAGTTTCCTTGGGTGACAAGCTATGCTCCTGCTACACCAAAATGTTTCTAGGCAAAATACTTTCTTTCACCAATTTATTGATGACCCCGGGGTCATCGTTTTTCTGGCCTGAAACCCATTTTTCCAGGATCGCACAAATCCTCTCCCAATCAAGTTTCTTGATGATCCAGAGTTACCTTGGTTGACCATCAATGCTCCTGCTACTCCAAAATGTTTCTAGGGAAAATATATTTTTTCCACCAAAATTTTTGATGACCCCGGGGTCATGGTTTTTCTGGCCTGAAACCCATTTATCCAGGATCGCACAAATCCTCTTCCAATCAAGTTTCTTGGTGCTCCAGAGGTACCTTGTTTGACAAGCAATGCTCCTGCTACTCCAAAATTTTTCTAGGCAAAATATTTTTTTTCCACCAATATTTTTGATGACCCCGGGGTCATGGTTTATCTGGCCTAAAACCCATTTTTCCAGGATCGCACAAAAGCTCTCCCAATCAACTTTCTTGATGCTCCAGAGTTTCCTTGAGTGACAAGCAATGCTCCTGCTACACCAAAATGTTTCTAGGCAAAATATTTTTTTTCACCAATTTTTTGATGACCCCGGGGTCATCGTTTTTCTGGCCTGAAACCCATTTTTCCAGGATCGCACAAATCCTCTTCCAATCAAGTTTCTTGATGTTCCAGAGTTTCCTTGGGTGACAAGCAATGCTCCTGCTACACCAAAATGTTTCTAGCCAAAATATTTTTTTTCACCAATTTTTTGATGACCCCGGGGTCATCGTTTTTCTGGCCTGAAACCTATTTTTCCAGGATCGCACAAATCCTCTCCCAATCAAGTTTCTTGATGCTCCAGAATTTCCTTGGGTGACAAGCAATGCTCCTGCTACACCAAAATGTTTCTAGGCAAAATATTTTTTTTCACCATTTTTTTGATGACTCCGGGGTCATCGTTTTCCTGGCCTGAAACCCATTTTTCCAGGATCGCCAAATCCTCTCCCAATCAAGTTTCTTGATGCTCCAGAGTTCCCTTGGTTGACAAGCAATACTCCTACTACTGCAAAATGTTTCTAGGCAAAATATTTTTTTCCCACCAAAATTTTTGATGACCCCGGGGTCATCGTTTTTCTGGCCTGAAACCCATTTTTCAAGGATCGCACAAATCCTCTTCCTATCAAGTTTCTTGATGCTCCAGAGGTACCTTGGTTGACAAGCAATGCTCCTGCTACTCCAAAATGTTTCTAGGGAAAATATTTTTTTTCCACCAAAATTTTTGATAACCCCGGGGTCATGGTTTTTCTGGCCTAAAACCCATTTTTCCAGGATCGCACAAATCCTCTCCCAATCAACTTTCTTGATGCTCCAGAGTTTCCTTGGGAGACAAGCAATGCTCCTGCTACACCAAAATGTTTCTAGGCAAAATATTTTTTTTCACCAATTTTTTGATGACCCCGGGGTCATCGTTTTTCTGGCCTGAAACCCATTTTTCCAGGATCGCATAAATCCTCTCCCAATCAACTTTCTTGATGCTCCAGAGTTTCCTTGGGTGACAAGCTATGCTCCTGCTACATCAAAATGTTTCTAGGCAAAATATTTTTTTCACCAATTTATGGATGACCCCGGGGTCATCGTTTTTCTGGCCTGAAACCCATTTTTCCAGGATCGCACAAATCCTCTCCCAATCAAGTTTCTTGATGCTCCAGAGTTACCTTGGTTGACAAGCACTGCTCCTGCTACTCCAAAATGTTTCTAGGCAAAATATTTTTTTCCCCACCAAAATTTTTGATGACCCCGGGGTCATCGTTTTTCTGGCCTGAAACCCATTTTTCCAGAATCGCACAAATCCTCTTCCATTCAAGATTCTTGATGCTCCAGAGGTACCTTGGTTGACAAGCAATGCTCCTGCTACTCCAAAATGTTTCTAGGCAAAATATTTTTTTCCCACCAAAATTTTTGATGACCCCGGGGTCATCGTTTTTCTGGCCTGAAACCCATTTTTCCAGGATCGCACAAATCCTCTTCCAATCAAGTTTCTTGATGCTCCAGAGGTACCTTGGTTGACAAGCAATGCTCCTGCTACTCCAAAATGTTTCTAGGCAAAATATTTTTTTTCCACCAAAATTTTTGATGACCCCGGGGTCATGGTTTTTCTGGCCTGAAACCCATTTTTCCAGGATCGCACAAATCCTCTCCGAATCAACTTTGTTGATGCTCCAGAGTTTCCTTGGGTGACAAGCTATGCTCCTGCTACACCAAAATGTTTCTAGGCAAAATATTTTTTTTCACCAATTTTTTGATGACCCCGGGGTCATCGTTTATCTGGCCTGAAACCCATTTTTCCAGGATCGCACAAATCCTCTTCCAATCAACTTTCTTGATGCTCCAGAGTTTCATTGGGTGACAAAAAATGCTCCTGCTACACCAAAATGTTTCTAGGCAAAATATTTTTTTTCACCAATTTTTTGATGACCCCGGGGTCATCGTTTTTCTTGCCTGAAACCCATTTTTCCAGGATCGCACAAATCCTCTCCCAATCAACTTTCTTGATGCTCCAGAGTTTCCTTGGGTGACAAGCAATGCTCCTGCTACACCAAAATGTTTCTAGGCAAAATATTTTTTTTCACCAATTTTTTGATGACCCCGGGGTCATCGTTTTTCTGGCCTGAAACCTATTTTTCCAGGATCGCACAAATCCTCTCCCAATCAAATTTCTTGATGCTCCAGAGTTTCCTTGGGTGACAAGCTATGCTCCTGCTACACCAAAATGTTTCTAGGCAAAATACTTTCTTTCACCAATTTATTGATGACCCCGGGGTCATCGTTTTTCTGGCCTGAAACCCATTTTTCCAGGATCGCACAAATCCTCTCCCAATCAAGTTTCTTGATGATCCAGAGTTACCTTGGTTGACAAGCAATGCTCCTGCTACTCCAAAATGTTTCTAGGCAAAATATTTTTTTCCACCAAAATTTTTGATGACCCCGGGGTCATCGTTTTTCTGGCCTAAAACCCATTTTTCCAGGATCGCACAAATCCACTCCCAATCAACTTTCTTGATGCTCCAGAGTTTCCTTGGGTGACAAGCAATGCTCCTGCTACACCAAAATGTTTCTAGGCAAAATATTTTTTTTCACCAATTTTTTGATGACCCCGGGGTCATGGTTTTTCTGGCCTGAAACCCATTTTTCCAGGATCGCACAAATCCTCTCCCAATCAACTTTCTTGATGCTCCAGAGTTTCCTTGGGTTACAAGCTATGCTCCTGCTACACCAAAATGTTTCTACGCAAAATATTTTTTTCACCAATTTATTGATGACCCCGGGGTCATCGTTTTTCTGGCCTGAAACCCATTTTTCTAGGATCGCACAAATCCTCTCCCAATCAAGTTTCTTGATGCTCCAGAGTTACCTTGGTTGACAAGCAATGCTCCTGCTACTCCAAAATGTTTCTAGACAAAATATTTCTTTCCCACCAAAATTTTTGATGACCCCGGGGTCATCGTTTTTCTGGCCTGAAACCCATTTTTCCAGGATCGCACAAATCCTCTCCCAATCAAGTTTCTTGATGATCCAGAGTTACCTTGGTTGACCATCAATGCTCCTGCTACTCCAAAATGTTTCTAGGGAAAATATATTTTTTCCACCAAAATTTTTGATGACCCCGGGGTCATGGTTTTTCTGGCCTGAAACCCATTTATCCAGGATCGCACAAATCCTCTTCCAATCAAGTTTCTTGGTGCTCCAGAGGTACCTTGGTTGACAAGCAATGCTCCTGCTACTCCAAAATGTTTCTAGGGAAAATATATTTATTCCACCAAAATTTTTGATGACCCCGGGGTCATGGTTTTTCTGGCCTGAAACCCATTTTTCGAGGATCGCACAAATCCTCTTCCAATCAACTTTCTTGATGCTCCAGAGTTTCCTTGGGTGACAAACAATGCTCCTGCTACACCAAAATGTTGCTTGGCAAAATATTTTTTTTCACCAATTTTTCGATGACCCCGCGGTCATCGTTTTCCTGGCCTGAAACCCATTTTTCCAGGATCGCCAAATCCTCTCCCAATCAAGTTTCTTGATGCTCCAGAGATCCCTTGGTTGACAAGCAATACTCCTACTACTCCAAAATGTTTCTAGGCAAAATATTTTTTTCCCACCAAAATTTTTGATGACCCCGGGGTCATCGTTTTTCTGGCCTGAAACCCATTTTTCAAGGATCGCACAAATCCTCTTCCTATCAAGTTTCTTGATGCTCCAGAGGTACCTTGGTTGACAAGCAATGCTCCTGCTACACCAAAATGTTTCTAGGCAAAATATTTTTTTTCACCAATTTTTTGATGACCCCGGGGTCATCGTTTTTCTGGCCTGAAACCCATTTTTCCAGGATCGCATAAATCCTCTCCCAATCAACTTTCTTGATGCTCCAGAGTTTCCTTGGGTGACAAGCTATGCTCCTGCTACATCAAAATGTTTCTAGGCAAAATATTTTTTTCACCAATTTATGGATGACCCCGGGGTCATCGTTTTTCTGGCCTGAAACCCATTTTTCCAGGATCGCACAAATCCTCTCCCAATCAAGTTTCTTGATGCTCCAGAGTTACCTTGGTTGACAAGCACTGCTCCTGCTACTCCAAAATGTTTCTAGGCAAAATATTTTTTTCCCCACCAAAATTTTTGATGACCCCGGGGTCATCGTTTTTCTGGCCTGAAACCCATTTTTCCAGAATCGCACAAATCCTCTTCCATTCAAGATTCTTGATGCTCCAGAGGTACCTTGGTTGACAAGCAATGCTCCTGCTACTCCAAAATGTTTCTAGGCAAAATATTTTTTTCCCACCAAAATTTTTGATGACCCCGGGGTCATCGTTTTTCTGGCCTGAAACCCATTTTTCCAGGATCGCACAAATCCTCTTCCAATCAAGTTTCTTGATGCTCCAGAGGTACCTTGGTTGACAAGCAATGCTCCTGCTACTCCAAAATGTTTCTAGGCAAAATATTTTTTTTCCACCAAAATTTTTGATGACCCCGGGGTCATGGTTTTTCTGGCCTGAAACCCATTTTTCCAGGATCGCACAAATCCTCTCCGAATCAACTTTGTTGATGCTCCAGAGTTTCCTTGGGTGACAAGCTATGCTCCTGCTACACCAAAATGTTTCTAGGCAAAATATTTTTTTTCACCAATTTTTTGATGACCCCGGGGTCATCGTTTATCTGGCCTGAAACCCATTTTTCCAGGATCGCACAAATCCTCTTCCAATCAACTTTCTTGATGCTCCAGAGTTTCATTGGGTGACAAAAAATGCTCCTGCTACACCAAAATGTTTCTAGGCAAAATATTTTTTTTCACCAATTTTTTGATGACCCCGGGGTCATCGTTTTTCTTGCCTGAAACCCATTTTTCCAGGATCGCACAAATCCTCTCCCAATCAACTTTCTTGATGCTCCAGAGTTTCCTTGGGTGACAAGCAATGCTCCTGCTACACCAAAATGTTTCTAGGCAAAATATTTTTTTTCAACAATTTTTTGATGACCCCGGGGTCATCGTTTTTCTGGCCTGAAACCTATTTTTCCAGGATCGCACAAATCCTCTCCCAATCAAATTTCTTGATGCTCCAGAGTTTCCTTGGGTGACAAGCTATGCTCCTGCTACACCAAAATGTTTCTAGGCAAAATACTTTCTTTCACCAATTTATTGATGACCCCGGGGTCATCGTTTTTCTGGCCTGAAACCCATTTTTCCAGGATCGCACAAATCCTCTCCCAATCAAGTTTCTTGATGATCCAGAGTTACCTTGGTTGACCATCAATGCTCCTGCTACTCCAAAATGTTTCTAGGGAAAATATATTTTTTCCACCAAAATTTTTGATGACCCCGGGGTCATGGTTTTTCTGGCCTGAAACCCATTTATCCAGGATCGCACAAATCCTCTTCCAATCAAGTTTCTTGGTGCTCCAGAGGTACCTTGTTTGACAAGCAATGCTCCTGCTACTCCAAAATTTTTCTAGGCAAAATATTTTTTTTCCACCAATATTTTTGATGACCCCGGGGTCATGGTTTTTCTGGCCTAAAACCCATTTTTCCAGGATCGCACAAAAGCTCTCCCAATCAACTTTCTTGATGCTCCAGAGTTTCCTTGAGTGACAAGCAATGCTCCTGCTACACCAAAATGTTTCTAGGCAAAATATTTTTTTTCACCAATTTTTTGATGACCCCGGGGTCATCGTTTTTCTGGCCTGAAACCCATTTTTCCAGGATCGCACAAATCCTCTTCCAATCAAGTTTCTTGATGTTCCAGAGTTTCCTTGGGTGACAAGCAATGCTCCTGCTACACCAAAATGTTTCTAGCCAAAATATTTTTTTTCACCAATTTTTTGATGACCCCGGGGTCATCGTTTTTCTGGCCTGAAACCTATTTTTCCAGGATCGCACAAATCCTCTCCCAATCAAGTTTCTTGATGCTCCAGAATTTCCTTGGGTGACAAGCAATGCTCCTGCTACACCAAAATGTTTCTAGGCAAAATATTTTTTTTCACCATTTTTTTGATGACTCCGGGGTCATCGTTTTTCTGGCCTGAAACCTATTTTTCCAGGATCGCACAAATCCTCTCCCAATCAACTTTCTTGATGCTCCAGAGTTTCCTTGGGTGACAAGCTATGCTCCTGCTACACCAAAATGTTTCTAGGCAAAATACTTTCTTTCATCAATTTATTGATGACCCCGGGGTCATCGTTTTTCTGGCCTGAAACCCATTTTTCCAGGATCGCACAAATCCTCTCCCAATCAAGTTTCTTGATGCTCCAGAGTTACCTTGGTTGACAAGCAATGCTCCTGCTACTCCAAAATGTTTCTAGGGAAAATATATTTATTCCACCAAAATTTTTGATGACCCCGGGGTCATGGTTTTTCTGGCCTGAAACCCATTTTTCCAGGATCGTACAAATCCTCTTCCAATCAAGTTTCTTGATGCTCCAGAGGTACCTTGGTTGACAAGCAATGCTCCTGCTACTCCAAAATGTTTCTAGGCAAAATATTTTTTTCCACCAAAATTTTTGATGACCCCGGGGTCATCGTTTTTCTGGCCTAAAACCCATTTTTCCAGGATCGCACAAATCCACTCCCAATCAACTTTCTTGATGCTCCAGAGTTTCCTTGGGTGACAAGCAATGCTCCTGCTACACCAAAATGTTTCTAGGCAAAATATTTTTTTTCACCAATTTTTTGATGACCCCGGGGTCATGGTTTTTCTGGCCTGAAACCCATTTTTCCAGGATCGCACAAATCCTCTCCCAATCAACTTTCTTGATGCTCCAGAGTTTCCTTGGGTTACAAGCTATGCTCCTGCTACACCAAAATGTTTCTACGCAAAATATTTTTTTCACCAATTTATTGATGACCCCGGGGTCATCGTTTTTCTGGCCTGAAACCCATTTTTCTAGGATTGCACAAATCCTCTCCCAATCAAGTTTCTTGATGCTCCAGAGTTACCTTGGTTGACAAGCAATGCTCCTGCTACTCCAAAATGTTTCTAGACAAAATATTTCTTTCCCACCAAAATTTTTGATGACCCCGGGGTCATCGTTTTTCTGGCCTGAAACCCATTTTTCCAGGATCGCACAAATCCTCTCCCAATCAAGTTTCTTGATGATCCAGAGTTACCTTGGTTGACCATCAATGCTCCTGCTACTCCAAAATGTTTCTAGGGAAAATATATTTTTTCCACCAAAATTTTTGATGACCCCGGGGTCATGGTTTTTCTGGCCTGAAACCCATTTATCCAGGATCGCACAAATCCGCTTCCAATCAAGTTTCTTGGTGCTCCAGAGGTACCTTGTTTGACAAGCAATGCTCCTGCTACTCCAAAATGTTTCTAGGCAAAATATTTTTTTTCCACCAAAATTTTTGATGACCCCGGGGTCATGGTTTTTCTGGCCTAAAACCCATTTTTCCAGGATCGCACAAAAGCTCTCCCAATCAACTTTCTTGATGCTCCAGAGTTTCCTTGAGTGACAAGCAATGCTCCTGCTACACCAAAATGTTTCTAGGCAAAATATTTTTTTTCACCAATTTTTTGATGACCCCGGGGTCATCGTTTTTCTGGCCTGAAACCCATTTTTCCAGGATCGCACAAATCCTCTTCCAATCAAGTTTCTTGATGTTCCAGAGTTTCCTTGGGTGACAAGCAATGCTCCTGCTACACCAAAATGTTTCTAGCCAAAATATTTTTTTTCACCAATTTTTTGATGACCCCGGGGTCATCGTTTTTCTGGCCTGAAACCTATTTTTCCAGGATCGCACAAATCCTCTCCCAATCAAGTTTCTTGATGCTCCAGAATTTCCTTGGGTGACAAGCAATGCTCCTGCTACACCAAAATGTTTCTAGGCAAAATATTTTTTTTCACCATTTTTTTGATGACTCCGGGGTCATCGTTTTTCTGGCCTGAAACCTATTTTTCCAGGATCGCACAAATCCTCTCCCAATCAACTTTCTTGATGCTCCAGAGTTTCCTTGGGTGACAAGCTATGCTCCTGCTACACCAAAATGTTTCTAGGCAAAATACTTTCTTTCATCAATTTATTGATGACCCCGGGGTCATCGTTTTTCTGGCCTGAAACCCATTTTTCCAGGATCGCACAAATCCTCTCCCAATCAAGTTTCTTGATGCTCCAGAGTTACCTTGGTTGACAAGCAATGCTCCTGCTACTCCAAAATGTTTCTAGGGAAAATATATTTATTCCACCAAAATTTTTGATGACCCCGGGGTCATGGTTTTTCTGGCCTGAAACCCATTTTTCCAGGATCGTACAAATCCTCTTCCAATCAAGTTTCTTGATGCTCCAGAGGTACCTTGGTTGACAAGCAATGCTCCTGCTACTCCAAAATGTTTCTAGGCAAAATATTTTTTTCCACCAAAATTTTTGATGACCCCGGGGTCATCGTTTTTCTGGCCTAAAACCCATTTTTCCAGGATCGCACAAATCCACTCCCAATCAACTTTCTTGATGCTCCAGAGTTTCCTTGGGTGACAAGCAATGCTCCTGCTACACCAAAATGTTTCTAGGCAAAATATTTTTTTTCACCAATTTTTTGATGACCCCGGGGTCATGGTTTTTCTGGCCTGAAACCCATTTTTCCAGGATCGCACAAATCCTCTCCCAATCAACTTTCTTGATGCTCCAGAGTTTCCTTGGGTTACAAGCTATGCTCCTGCTACACCAAAATGTTTCTACGCAAAATATTTTTTTCACCAATTTATTGATGACCCCGGGGTCATCGTTTTTCTGGCCTGAAACCCATTTTTCCAGGATCGCACAAATCCTCTCCCAATCAAGTTTCTTGATGCTCCAGAGTTACCTTGGTTGACAAGCACTGCTCCTGCTACTCCAAAATGTTTCTAGGCAAAACATTTTTTTCCCCACCAAAATTTTTGATGACCCCGGGGTCATCGTTTTTCTGGCCTGAAACCCATTTTTCCAGAATCGCACAAATCCTCTTCCATTCAAGATTCTTGATGCTCCAGAGGTACCTTGGTTGACAAGCAATGCTCCTGCTACTCCAAAATGTTTCTAGGCAAAATATTTTTTTTCACCAATTTTTTGATGACCCCGGGGTCATCGTTTTTCTGGCCTGAAACCCATTTTTCCAGGATCGCACAAATCCTCTTCCAATCAAGTTTCTTGATGTTCCAGAGTTTCCTTGGGTGACAAGCAATGCTCCTGCTACACCAAAATGTTTCTAGCCAAAATATTTTTTTTCACCAATTTTTTGATGACCCCGGGGTCATCGTTTTTCTGGCCTGAAACCTATTTTTCCAGGATCGCACAAATCCTCTCCCAATCAAGTTTCTTGATGCTCCAGAATTTCCTTGGGTGACAAGCAATGCTCCTGCTACACCAAAATGTTTCTAGGCAAAATATTTTTTTTCACCATTTTTTTGATGACTCCGGGGTCATCGTTTTTCTGGCCTGAAACCTATTTTTCCAGGATCGCACAAATCCTCTCCCAATCAACTTTCTTGATGCTCCAGAGTTTCCTTGGGTGACAAGCTATGCTCCTGCTACACCAAAATGTTTCTAGGCAAAATACTTTCTTTCATCAATTTATTGATGACCCCGGGGTCATCGTTTTTCTGGCCTGAAACCCATTTTTCCAGGATCGCACAAATCCTCTCCCAATCAAGTTTCTTGATGCTCCAGAGTTACCTTGGTTGACAAGCAATGCTCCTGCTACTCCAAAATGTTTCTAGGGAAAATATATTTATTCCACCAAAATTTTTGATGACCCCGGGGTCATGGTTTTTCTGGCCTGAAACCCATTTTTCCAGGATCGTACAAATCCTCTTCCAATCAAGTTTCTTGATGCTCCAGAGGTACCTTGGTTGACAAGCAATGCTCCTGCTACTCCAAAATGTTTCTAGGCAAAATATTTTTTTCCACCAAAATTTTTGATGACCCCGGGGTCATCGTTTTTCTGGCCTAAAACCCATTTTTCCAGGATCGCACAAATCCACTCCCAATCAACTTTCTTGATGCTCCAGAGTTTCCTTGGGTGACAAGCAATGCTCCTGCTACACCAAAATGTTTCTAGGCAAAATATTTTTTTTCACCAATTTTTTGATGACCCCGGGGTCATGGTTTTTCTGGCCTGAAACCCATTTTTCCAGGATCGCACAAATCCTCTCCCAATCAACTTTCTTGATGCTCCAGAGTTTCCTTGGGTTACAAGCTATGCTCCTGCTACACCAAAATGTTTCTACGCAAAATATTTTTTTCACCAATTTATTGATGACCCCGGGGTCATCGTTTTTCTGGCCTGAAACCCATTTTTCCAGGATCGCACAAATCCTCTCCCAATCAAGTTTCTTGATGCTCCAGAGTTACCTTGGTTGACAAGCACTGCTCCTGCTACTCCAAAATGTTTCTAGGCAAAACATTTTTTTCCCCACCAAAATTTTTGATGACCCCGGGGTCATCGTTTTTCTGGCCTGAAACCCATTTTTCCAGAATCGCACAAATCCTCTTCCATTCAAGATTCTTGATGCTCCAGAGGTACCTTGGTTGACAAGCAATGCTCCTGCTACTCCAAAATGTTTCTAGGCAAAATATTTTTTTTCCACCAAAATTTTTGATGACCCCGGGGTCATGGTTTTTCTGGCCTGAAACCCATTTTTCCAGGATCGCACAAATCCTCTCCGAATCAACTTTGTTGATGCTCCAGAGTTTCCTTGGGTGACAAGCTATGCTCCTGCTACACCAAAATGTTTCTAGGCAAAATATTTTTTTTCACCAATTTTTTGATGACCCCGGGGTCATCGTTTATCTGGCCTGAAACCCATTTTTCCAGGATCGCACAAATCCTCTTCCAATCAACTTTCTTGATGCTCCAGAGTTTCATTGGGTGACAAAAAATGCTCCTGCTACACCAAAATGTTTCTAGGCAAAATATTTTTTTTCACCAATTTTTTGATGACCCCGGGGTCATCATTTTTCTTGCCTGAAACCCATTTTTCCAGGATCGCACAAATCCTCTCCCAATCAACTTTCTTGATGCTCCAGAGTTTCCTTGGGTGACAAGCAATGCTCCTGCTACACCAAAATGTTTCTAGGCAAAATATTTTTTTTCACCAATTTTTTGATGACCCCGGGGTCATCGTTTTTCTGGCCTGAAACCTATTTTTCCAGGATCGCACAAATCCTCTCCCAATCAAATTTCTTGATGCTCCAGAGTTTCCTTGGGTGACAAGCTATGCTCCTGCTACACCAAAATGTTTCTAGGCAAAATACTTTCTTTCACCAATTTATTGATGACCCCGGGGTCATCGTTTTTCTGGCCTGAAACCCATTTTTCCAGGATCGCACAAATCCTCTCCCAATCAAGTTTCTTGATGATCCAGAGTTACCTTGGTTGACCATCAATGCTCCTGCTACTCCAAAATGTTTCTAGGGAAAATATATTTTTTCCACCAAAATTTTTGATGACCCCGGGGTCATGGTTTTTCTGGCCTGAAACCCATTTATCCAGGATCGCACAAATCCTCTTCCAATCAAGTTTCTTGGTGCTCCAGAGGTACCTTGTTTGACAAGCAATGCTCCTGCTACTCCAAAATGTTTCTAGGCAAAATATTTTTTTTCCACCAAAATTTTTGATGACCCCGGGGTCATGGTTTTTCTGGCCTAAAACCCATTTTTCCAGGATCGCACAAAAGCTCTCCCAATCAACTTTCTTGATGCTCCAGAGTTTCCTTGAGTGACAAGCAATGCTCCTGCTACACCAAAATGTTTCTAGGCAAAGTATTTTTTTTCACCAATTTTTTGATGACCCCGGGGTCATCGTTTTTCTGGCCTGAAACCCATTTTTCCAGGATCGCACAAATCCTCTTCCAATCAAGTTTCTTGATGTTCCAGAGTTTCCTTGGGTGACAAGCAATGCTCCTGCTACACCAAAATGTTTCTAGCCAAAATATTTTTTTTCACCAATTTTTTGATGACCCCGGGGTCATCGTTTTTCTGGCCTGAAACCTATTTTTCCAGGATCGCACAAATCCTCTCCCAATCAAGTTTCTTGATGCTCCAGAATTTCCTTGGGTGACAAGCAATGCTCCTGCTACACCAAAATGTTTCTAGGCAAAATATTTTTTTTCACCATTTTTTTGATGACTCCGGGGTCATCGTTTTTCTGGCCTGAAACCTATTTTTCCAGGATCGCACAAATCCTCTCCCAATCAACTTTCTTGATGCTCCAGAGTTTCCTTGGGTGACAAGCTATGCTCCTGCTACACCAAAATGTTTCTAGGCAAAATACTTTCTTTCATCAATTTATTGATGACCCCGGGGTCATCGTTTTTCTGGCCTGAAACCCATTTTTCCAGGATCGCACAAATCCTCTCCCAATCAAGTTTCTTGATGCTCCAGAGTTACCTTGGTTGACAAGCAATGCTCCTGCTACTCCAAAATGTTTCTAGGGAAAATATATTTATTCCACCAAAATTTTTGATGACCCCGGGGTCATGGTTTTTCTGGCCTGAAACCCATTTTTCCAGGATCGTACAAATCCTCTTCCAATCAAGTTTCTTGATGCTCCAGAGGTACCTTGGTTGACAAGCAATGCTCCTGCTACTCCAAAATGTTTCTAGGCAAAATATTTTTTTCCACCAAAATTTTTGATGACCCCGGGGTCATCGTTTTTCTGGCCTAAAACCCATTTTTCCAGGATCGCACAAATCCACTCCCAATCAACTTTCTTGATGCTCCAGAGTTTCCTTGGGTGACAAGCAATGCTCCTGCTACACCAAAATGTTTCTAGGCAAAATATTTTTTTTCACCAATTTTTTGATGACCCTGGGGTCATGGTTTTTCTGGCCTGAAACCCATTTTTCCAGGATCGCACAAATCCTCTCCCAATCAACTTTCTTGATGCTCCAGAGTTTCCTTGGGTTACAAGCTATGCTCCTGCTACACCAAAATGTTTCTACACAAAATATTTTTTTCACCAATTTATTGATGACCCCGGGGTCATCGTTTTTCTGGCCTGAAACCCATTTTTCTAGGATCGCACAAATCCTCTCCCAATCAAGTTTCTTGATGCTCCAGAGTTACCTTGGTTGACAAGCAATGCTCCTGCTACTCCAAAATGTTTCTAGACAAAATATTTCTTTCCCACCAAAATTTTTGATGACCCCGGGGTCATCGTTTTTCTGGCCTGAAACCCATTTTTCCAGGATCGCACAAATCCTCTCCCAATCAAGTTTCTTGATGATCCAGAGTTACCTTGGTTGACCATCAATGCTCCTGCTACTCCAAAATGTTTCTAGGGAAAATATATTTTTTCCACCAAAATTTTTGATGACCCCGGGGTCATGGTTTTTCTGGCCTGAAACCCATTTATCCAGGATCGCACAAATCCGCTTCCAATCAAGTTTCTTGGTGCTCCAGAGGTACCTTGTTTGACAAGCAATGCTCCTGCTACTCCAAAATGTTTCTAGGCAAAATATTTTTTTTCCACCAAAATTTTTGATGACCCCGGGGTCATGGTTTTTCTGGCCTAAAACCCATTTTTCCAGGATCGCACAAAAGCTCTCCCAATCAACTTTCTTGATGCTCCAGAGTTTCCTTGAGTGACAAGCAATGCTCCTGCTACACCAAAATGTTTCTAGGCAAAATATTTTTTTTCACCAATTTTTTGATGACCCCGGGGTCATCGTTTTTCTGGCCTGAAACCCATTTTTCCAGGATCGCACAAATCCTCTTCCAATCAAGTTTCTTGATGTTCCAGAGTTTCCTTGGGTGACAAGCAATGCTCCTGCTACACCAAAATGTTTCTAGCCAAAATATATTTTTTCACCAATTTTTTGATGACCCCGGGGTCATCGTTTTTCTGGCCTGAAACCTATTTTTCCAGGATCGCACAAATCCTCTCCCAATCAAGTTTCTTGATGCTCCAGAATTTCCTTGGGTGACAAGCAATGCTCCTGCTACACCAAAATGTTTCTAGGCAAAATATTTTTTTTCACCATTTTTTTGATGACTCCGGGGTCATCGTTTTTCTGGCCTGAAACCTATTTTTCCAGGATCGCACAAATCCTCTCCCAATCAACTTTCTTGATGCTCCAGAGTTTCCTTGGGTGACAAGCTATGCTCCTGCTACACCAAAATGTTTCTAGGCAAAATACTTTCTTTCATCAATTTATTGATGACCCCGGGGTCATCGTTTTTCTGGCCTGAAACCCATTTTTCCAGGATCGCACAAATCCTCTCCCAATCAAGTTTCTTGATGCTCCAGAGTTACCTTGGTTGACAAGCAATGCTCCTGCTACTCCAAAATGTTTCTAGGGAAAATATATTTATTCCACCAAAATTTTTGATGACCCCGGGGTCATGGTTTTTCTGGCCTGAAACCCATTTTTCCAGGATCGTACAAATCCTCTTCCAATCAAGTTTCTTGATGCTCCAGAGGTACCTTGGTTGACAAGCAATGCTCCTGCTACTCCAAAATGTTTCTAGGCAAAATATTTTTTTCCACCAAAATTTTTGATGACCCCGGGGTCATCGTTTTTCTGGCCTAAAACCCATTTTTCCAGGATCGCACAAATCCACTCCCAATCAACTTTCTTGATGCTCCAGAGTTTCCTTGGGTTACAAGCTATGCTCCTGCTACACCAAAATGTTTCTACGCAAAATATTTTTTTCACCAATTTATTGATGACCCCGGGGTCATCGTTTTTCTGGCCTGAAACCCATTTTTCCAGGATCGCACAAATCCTCTCCCAATCAAGTTTCTTGATGCTCCAGAGTTACCTTGGTTGACAAGCACTGCTCCTGCTACTCCAAAATGTTTCTAGGCAAAATATTTTTTTCCCCACCAAAATTTTTGATGACCCCGGGGTCATCGTTTTTCTGGCCTGAAACCCATTTTTCCAGAATCGCACAAATCCTCTTCCATTCAAGATTCTTGATGCTCCAGAGGTACCTTGGTTGACAAGCAATGCTCCTGCTACTCCAAAATGTTTCTAGGCAAAATATTTTTTTCCCACCTAAATTTTTGATGACCCCGGGGTCATCGTTTTTCTGGCCTGAAACCCATTTTTCCAGGATCGCACAAATCCTCTTCCAATCAAGTTTCTTGATGCTCCAGAGGTACCTTGGTTGACAAGCAATGCTCCTGCTACTCCAAAATGTTTCTAGGCAAAATATTTTTTTTCCACCAAAATTTTTGATGACCCCGGGGTCATGGTTTTTCTGGCCTGAAACCCATTTTTCCAGGATCGCACAAATCCTCTCCGAATCAACTTTGTTGATGCTCCAGAGTTTCCTTGGGTGACAAGCTATGCTCCTGCTACACCAAAATGTTTCTAGGCAAAATATTTTTTTTCACCAATTTTTTGATGACCCCGGGGTCATCGTTTATCTGGCCTGAAACCCATTTTTCCAGGATCGCACAAATCCTCTTCCAATCAACTTTCTTGATGCTCCAGAGTTTCATTGGGTGACAAAAAATGCTCCTGCTACACCAAAATGTTTCTAGGCAAAATATTTTTTTTCACCAATTTTTTGATGACCCCGGGGTCATCATTTTTCTTGCCTGAAACCCATTTTTCCAGGATCGCACAAATCCTCTCCCAATCAACTTTCTTGATGCTCCAGAGTTTCCTTGGGTGACAAGCAATGCTCCTGCTACACCAAAATGTTTCTAGGCAAAATATTTTTTTTCACCAATTTTTTGATGACCCCGGGGTCATCGTTTTTCTGGCCTGAAACCTATTTTTCCAGGATCGCACAAATCCTCTCCCAATCAAATTTCTTGATGCTCCAGAGTTTCCTTGGGTGACAAGCTATGCTCCTGCTACACCAAAATGTTTCTAGGCAAAATACTTTCTTTCACCAATTTATTGATGACCCCGGGGTCATCGTTTTTCTGGCCTGAAACCCATTTTTCCAGGATCGCACAAATCCTCTCCCAATCAAGTTTCTTGATGATCCAGAGTTACCTTGGTTGACCATCAATGCTCCTGCTACTCCAAAATGTTTCTAGGGAAAATATATTTTTTCCACCAAAATTTTTGATGACCCCGGGGTCATGGTTTTTCTGGCCTGAAACCCATTTATCCAGGATCGCACAAATCCTCTTCCAATCAAGTTTCTTGGTGCTCCAGAGGTACCTTGTTTGACAAGCAATGCTCCTGCTACTCCAAAATGTTTCTAGGCAAAATATTTTTTTTCCACCAAAATTTTTGATGACCCCGGGGTCATGGTTTTTCTGGCCTAAAACCCATTTTTCCAGGATCGCACAAAAGCTCTCCCAATCAACTTTCTTGATGCTCCAGAGTTTCCTTGAGTGACAAGCAATGCTCCTGCTACACCAAAATGTTTCTAGGCAAAGTATTTTTTTTCACCAATTTTTTGATGACCCCGGGGTCATCGTTTTTCTGGCCTGAAACCCATTTTTCCAGGATCGCACAAATCCTCTTCCAATCAAGTTTCTTGATGTTCCAGAGTTTCCTTGGGTGACAAGCAATGCTCCTGCTACACCAAAATGTTTCTAGCCAAAATATTTTTTTTCACCAATTTTTTGATGACCCCGGGGTCATCGTTTTTCTGGCCTGAAACCTATTTTTCCAGGATCGCACAAATCCTCTCCCAATCAAGTTTCTTGATGCTCCAGAATTTCCTTGGGTGACAAGCAATGCTCCTGCTACACCAAAATGTTTCTAGGCAAAATATTTTTTTTCACCATTTTTTTGATGACTCCGGGGTCATCGTTTTTCTGGCCTGAAACCTATTTTTCCAGGATCGCACAAATCCTCTCCCAATCAACTTTCTTGATGCTCCAGAGTTTCCTTGGGTGACAAGCTATGCTCCTGCTACACCAAAATGTTTCTAGGCAAAATACTTTCTTTCATCAATTTATTGATGACCCCGGGGTCATCGTTTTTCTGGCCTGAAACCCATTTTTCCAGGATCGCACAAATCCTCTCCCAATCAAGTTTCTTGATGCTCCAGAGTTACCTTGGTTGACAAGCAATGCTCCTGCTACTCCAAAATGTTTCTAGGGAAAATATATTTATTCCACCAAAATTTTTGATGACCCCGGGGTCATGGTTTTTCTGGCCTGAAACCCATTTTTCCAGGATCGTACAAATCCTCTTCCAATCAAGTTTCTTGATGCTCCAGAGGTACCTTGGTTGACAAGCAATGCTCCTGCTACTCCAAAATGTTTCTAGGCAAAATATTTTTTTCCACCAAAATTTTTGATGACCCCGGGGTCATCGTTTTTCTGGCCTAAAACCCATTTTTCCAGGATCGCACAAATCCACTCCCAATCAACTTTCTTGATGCTCCAGAGTTTCCTTGGGTGACAAGCAATGCTCCTGCTACACCAAAATGTTTCTAGGCAAAATATTTTTTTTCACCAATTTTTTGATGACCCCGGGGTCATGGTTTTTCTGGCCTGAAACCCATTTTTCCAGGATCGCACAAATCCTCTCCCAATCAACTTTCTTGATGCTCCAGAGTTTCCTTGGGTTACAAGCTATGCTCCTGCTACACCAAAATGTTTCTACGCAATATATTTTTTTCACCAATTTATTGATGACCCCGGGGTCATCGTTTTTCTGGCCTGAAACCCATTTTTCTAGGATCGCACAAATCCTCTCCCAATCAAGTTTCTTGATGCTCCAGAGTTACCTTGGTTGACAAGCAATGCTCCTGCTACTCCAAAATGTTTCTAGACAAAATATTTCTTTCCCACCAAAATTTTTGATGACCCCGGGGTCATCGTTTTTCTGGCCTGAAACCCATTTTTCCAGGATCGCACAAATCCTCTCCCAATCAAGTTTCTTGATGATCCAGAGTTACCTTGGTTGACCATCAATGCTCCTGCTACTCCAAAATGTTTCTAGGGAAAATATATTTTTTCCACCAAAATTTTTGATGACCCCGGGGTCATGGTTTTTCTGGCCTGAAACCCATTTATCCAGGATCGCACAAATCCTCTTCCAATCAAGTTTCTTGGTGCTCCAGAGGTACCTTGTTTGACAAGCAATGCTCCTGCTACTCCAAAATGTTTCTAGGCAAAATATTTTTTTTCCACCAAAATTTTTGATGACCCCGGGGTCATGGTTTTTCTGGCCTAAAACCCATTTTTCCAGGATCGCACAAAAGCTCTCCCAATCAACTTTCTTGATGCTCCAGAGTTTCCTTGAGTGACAAGCAATGCTCCTGCTACACCAAAATGTTTCTAGGCAAAATATTTTTTTTCACCAATTTTTTGATGACCCCGGGGTCATCGTTTTTCTGGCCTGAAACCCATTTTTCCAGGATCGCACAAATCCTCTCCCAATCAAGTTTCTTGATGATCCAGAGTTACCTTGGTTGACCATCAATGCTCCTGCTACTCCAAAATGTTTCTAGGGAAAATATATTTTTTCCACCAAAATTTTTGATGACCCCGGGGTCATGGTTTTTCTGGCCTGAAACCCATTTATCCAGGATCGCACAAATCCTCTTCCAATCAAGTTTCTTGGTGCTCCAGAGGTACCTTGTTTGACAAGCAATGCTCCTGCTACTCCAAAATGTTTCTAGGCAAAATATTTTTTTTCCACCAAAATTTTTGATGACCCCGGGGTCATGGTTTTTCTGGCCTAAAACCCATTTTTCCAGGATCGCACAAAAGCTCTCCCAATCAACTTTCTTGATGCTCCAGAGTTTCCTTGAGTGACAAGCAATGCTCCTGCTACACCAAAATGTTTCTAGGCAAAATATTTTTTTTCACCAATTTTTTGATGACCCCGGGGTCATCGTTTTTCTGGCCTGAAACCCATTTTTCCAGGATCGCACAAATCCTCTTCCAATCAAGTTTCTTGATGTTCCAGAGTTTCCTTGGGTGACAAGCAATGCTCCTGCTACACCAAAATGTTTCTAGCCAAAATATTTTTTTTCACCAATTTTTTGATGACCCCGGGGTCATCGTTTTTCTGGCCTGAAACCTATTTTTCCAGGATCGCACAAATCCTCTCCCAATCAAGTTTCTTGATGCTCCAGAATTTCCTTGGGTGACAAGCAATGCTCCTGCTACACCAAAATGTTTCTAGGCAAAATATTTTTTTTCACCATTTTTTTGATGACTCCGGGGTCATCGTTTTTCTGGCCTGAAACCTATTTTTCCAGGATCGCACAAATCCTCTCCCAATCAAGTTTCTTGATGCTCCAGAGTTACCTTGGTTGACAAGCAATGCTCCTGCTACTCCAAAATGTTTCTAGGGAAAATATATTTATTCCACCAAAATTTTTGATGACCCCGGGGTCATGGTTTTTCTGGCCTGAAACCCATTTTTCCAGGATCGTACAAATCCTCTTCCAATCAAGTTTCTTGATGCTCCAGAGGTACCTTGGTTGACAAGCAATGCTCCTGCTACTCCAAAATGTTTCTAGGCAAAATATTTTTTTCCACCAAAATTTTTGATGACCCCGGGGTCATCGTTTTTCTGGCCTAAAACCCATTTTTCCAGGATCGCACAAATCCACTCCCAATCAACTTTCTTGATGCTCCAGAGTTTCCTTGGGTGACAAGCAATGCTCCTGCTACACCAAAATGTTTCTAGGCAAAATATTTTTTTTCACCAATTTTTTGATGACCCCGGGGTCATGGTTTTTCTGGCCTGAAACCCATTTTTCCAGGATCGCACAAATCCTCTCCCAATCAACTTTCTTGATGCTCCAGAGTTTCCTTGGGTTACAAGCTATGCTCCTGCTACACCAAAATGTTTCTACGCAAAATATTTTTTTCACCAATTTATTGATGACCCCGGGGTCATCGTTTTTCTGGCCTGAAACCCATTTTTCCAGGATCGCACAAATCCTCTCCCAATCAAGTTTCTTGATGCTCCAGAGTTACCTTGGTTGACAAGCACTGCTCCTGCTACTCCAAAATGTTTCTAGGCAAAATATTTTTTTCCCCACCAAAATTTTTGATGACCCCGGGGTCATCGTTTTTCTGGCCTGAAACCCATTTTTCCAGAATCGCACAAATCCTCTTCCATTCAAGATTCTTGATGCTCCAGAGGTACCTTGGTTGACAAGCAATGCTCCTGCTACTCCAAAATGTTTCTAGGCAAAATATTTTTTTCCCACCAAAATTTTTGATGACCCCGGGGTCATCGTTTTTCTGGCCTGAAACCCATTTTTCCAGGATCGCACAAATCCTCTTCCAATCAAGTTTCTTGATGCTCCAGAGGTACCTTGGTTGACAAGCAATGCTCCTGCTACTCCAAAATGTTTCTAGGCAAAATATTTTTTTTCCACCAAAATTTTTGATGACCCCGGGGTCATGGTTTTTCTGGCCTGAAACCCATTTTTCCAGGATCGCACAAATCCTCTCCGAATCAACTTTGTTGATGCTCCAGAGTTTCCTTGGGTGACAAGCTATGCTCCTGCTACACCAAAATGTTTCTAGGCAAAATATTTTTTTTCACCAATTTTTTGATGACCCCCGGGGTCATCGTTTATCTGGCCTGAAACCCATTTTTCCAGGATCGCACAAATCCTCTTCCAATCAACTTTCTTGATGCTCCAGAGTTTCATTGGGTGACAAAAAATGCTCCTGCTACACCAAAATGTTTCTAGGCAAAATATTTTTTTTCACCAATTTTTTGATGACCCCGGGGTCATCATTTTTCTTGCCTGAAACCCATTTTTCCAGGATCGCACAAATCCTCTCCCAATCAACTTTCTTGATGCTCCAGAGTTTCCTTGGGTGACAAGCAATGCTCCTGCTACACCAAAATGTTTCTAGGCAAAATATTTTTTTTCACCAATTTTTTGATGACCCCGGGGTCATCGTTTTTCTGGCCTGAAACCTATTTTTCCAGGATCGCACAAATCCTCTCCCAATCAAATTTCTTGATGCTCCAGAGTTTCCTTGGGTGACAAGCTATGCTCCTGCTACACCAAAATGTTTCTAGGCAAAATACTTTCTTTCACCAATTTATTGATGACCCCGGGGTCATCGTTTTTCTGGCCTGAAACCCATTTTTCCAGGATCGCACAAATCCTCTCCCAATCAAGTTTCTTGATGATCCAGAGTTACCTTGGTTGACCATCAATGCTCCTGCTACTCCAAAATGTTTCTAGGGAAAATATATTTTTTTCCACCAAAATTTTGATGACCCCGGGGTCATGGTTTTTCTGGCCTGAAACCCATTTATCCAGGATCGCACAAATCCTCTTCCAATCAAGTTTCTTGGTGCTCCAGAGGTACCTTGTTTGACAAGCAATGCTCCTGCTACTCCAAAATGTTTCTAGGCAAAATATTTTTTTTCCACCAAAATTTTTGATGACCCCGGGGTCATGGTTTTTCTGGCCTAAAACCCATTTTTCCAGGATCGCACAAAAGCTCTCCCAATCAACTTTCTTGATGCTCCAGAGTTTCCTTGAGTGACAAGCAATGCTCCTGCTACACCAAAATGTTTCTAGGCAAAGTATTTTTTTTCACCAATTTTTTGATGACCCCGGGGGTCATCGTTTTTCTGGCCTGAAACCCATTTTTCCAGGATCGCACAAATCCTCTTCCAATCAAGTTTCTTGATGTTCCAGAGTTTCCTTGGGTGACAAGCAATGCTCCTGCTACACCAAAATGTTTCTAGCCAAAATATTTTTTTTCACCAATTTTTTGATGACCCCGGGGTCATCGTTTTTCTGGCCTGAAACCTATTTTTCCAGGATCGCACAAATCCTCTCCCAATCAAGTTTCTTGATGCTCCAGAATTTCCTTGGGTGACAAGCAATGCTCCTGCTACACCAAAATGTTTCTAGGCAAAATATTTTTTTTCACCATTTTTTTGATGACTCCGGGGTCATCGTTTTTCTGGCCTGAAACCTATTTTTCCAGGATCGCACAAATCCTCTCCCAATCACTTTCTTGATGCTCCAGAGTTTCCTTGGGTGACAAGCTATGCTCCTGCTACACCAAAATGTTTCTAGGCAAAATACTTTCTTTCATCAATTTATTGATGACCCCGGGGTCATCGTTTTTCTGGCCTGAAACCCATTTTTCCAGGATCGCACAAATCCTCTCCCAATCAAGTTTCTTGATGCTCCAGAGTTACCTTGGTTGACAAGCAATGCTCCTGCTACTCCAAAATGTTTCTAGGGAAAATATATTTATTCCACCAAAATTTTTGATGACCCCGGGGTCATGGTTTTTCTGGCCTGAAACCCATTTTTCCAGGATCGTACAAATCCTCTTCCAATCAAGTTTCTTGATGCTCCAGAGGTACCTTGGTTGACAAGCAATGCTCCTGCTACTCCAAAATGTTTCTAGGCAAAATATTTTTTTCCACCAAAATTTTTGATGACCCCGGGGTCATCGTTTTTCTGGCCTAAAACCCATTTTTCCAGGATCGCACAAATCCACTCCCAATCAACTTTCTTGATGCTCCAGAGTTTCCTTGGGTGACAAGCAATGCTCCTGCTACACCAAAATGTTTCTAGGCAAAATATTTTTTTTCACCAATTTTTTGATGACCCCGGGGTCATGGTTTTTCTGGCCTGAAACCCATTTTTCCAGGATCGCACAAATCCTCTCCCAATCAACTTTCTTGATGCTCCAGAGTTTCCTTGGGTTACAAGCTATGCTCCTGCTACACCAAAATGTTTCTACGCAAAATATTTTTTTCACCAATTTATTGATGACCCCGGGGTCATCGTTTTTCTGGCCTGAAACCCATTTTTCTAGGATCGCACAAATCCTCTCCCAATCAAGTTTCTTGATGCTCCAGAGTTACCTTGGTTGACAAGCAATGCTCCTGCTACTCCAAAATGTTTCTAGACAAAATATTTCTTTCCCACCAAAATTTTTGATGACCCCGGGGTCATCGTTTTTCTGGCCTGAAACCCATTTTTCCAGGATCGCACAAATCCTCTCCCAATCAAGTTTCTTGATGATCCAGAGTTACCTTGGTTGACCATCAATGCTCCTGCTACTCCAAAATGTTTCTAGGGAAAATATATTTTTTCCACCAAAATTTTTGATGACCCCGGGGTCATGGTTTTTCTGGCCTGAAACCCATTTATCCAGGATCGCACAAAAGCTCTCCCAATCAACTTTCTTGATGCTCCAGAGTTTCCTTGAGTGACAAGCAATGCTCCTGCTACACCAAAATGTTTCTAGGCAAAATATTTTTTTTCACCAATTTTTTGATGACCCCGGGGTCATCGTTTTTCTGGCCTGAAACCCATTTTTCCAGGATCGCACAAATCCTCTCCCAATCAAGTTTCTTGATGATCCAGAGTTACCTTGGTTGACCATCAATGCTCCTGCTACTCCAAAATGTTTCTAGGGAAAATATATTTTTTCCACCAAAATTTTTGATGACCCCGGGGTCATGGTTTTTCTGGCCTGAAACCCATTTATCCAGGATCGCACAAATCCTCTTCCAATCAAGTTTCTTGGTGCTCCAGAGGTACCTTGTTTGACAAGCAATGCTCCTGCTACTCCAAAATGTTTCTAGGCAAAATATTTTTTTTCCACCAAAATTTTTGATGACCCCGGGGTCATGGTTTTTCTGGCCTAAAACCCATTTTTCCAGGATCGCACAAAAGCTCTCCCAATCAACTTTCTTGATGCTCCAGAGTTTCCTTGAGTGACAAGCAATGCTCCTGCTACACCAAAATGTTTCTAGGCAAAATATTTTTTTTCACCAATTTTTTGATGACCCCGGGGTCATCGTTTTTCTGGCCTGAAACCCATTTTTCCAGGATCGCACAAATCCTCTTCCAATCAAGTTTCTTGATGTTCCAGAGTTTCCTTGGGTGACAAGCAATGCTCCTGCTACACCAAAATGTTTCTAGCCAAAATATTTTTTTTCACCAATTTTTTGATGACCCCGGGGTCATCGTTTTTCTGGCCTGAAACCTATTTTTCCAGGATCGCACAAATCCTCTCCCAATCAAGTTTCTTGATGCTCCAGAATTTCCTTGGGTGACAAGCAATGCTCCTGCTACACCAAAATGTTTCTAGGCAAAATATTTTTTTTCACCATTTTTTTGATGACTCCGGGGTCATCGTTTTTCTGGCCTGAAACCTATTTTTCCAGGATCGCACAAATCCTCTCCCAATCAACTTTCTTGATGCTCCAGAGTTTCCTTGGGTGACAAGCTATGCTCCTGCTACACCAAAATGTTTCTAGGCAAAATACTTTCTTTCATCAATTTATTGATGACCCCGGGGTCATCGTTTTTCTGGCCTGAAACCCATTTTTCCAGGATCGCACAAATCCTCTCCCAATCAAGTTTCTTGATGCTCCAGAGTTACCTTGGTTGACAAGCAATGCTCCTGCTACTCCAAAATGTTTCTAGGGAAAATATATTTATTCCACCAAAATTTTTGATGACCCCGGGGTCATGGTTTTTCTGGCCTGAAACCCATTTTTCCAGGATCGTACAAATCCTCTTCCAATCAAGTTTCTTGATGCTCCAGAGGTACCTTGGTTGACAAGCAATGCTCCTGCTACTCCAAAATGTTTCTAGGCAAAATATTTTTTTCCACCAAAATTTTTGATGACCCCGGGGTCATCGTTTTTCTGGCCTAAAACCCATTTTTCCAGGATCGCACAAATCCACTCCCAATCAACTTTCTTGATGCTCCAGAGTTTCCTTGGGTGACAAGCAATGCTCCTGCTACACCAAAATGTTTCTAGGCAAAATATTTTTTTTCACCAATTTTTGATGACCCCGGGGTCATGGTTTTCTGGCCTGAAACCCATTTTTCCAGGATCGCACAAATCCTCTCCCAATCAACTTTCTTGATGCTCCAGAGTTTCCTTGGGTTACAAGCTATGCTCCTGCTACACCAAAATGTTTCTACGCAAAATATTTTTTTCACCAATTTATTGATGACCCCGGGGTCATCGTTTTTCTGGCCTGAAACCCATTTTTCCAGGATCGCACAAATCCTCTCCCAATCAAGTTTCTTGATGCTCCAGAGTTACCTTGGTTGACAAGCACTGCTCCTGCTACTCCAAAATGTTTCTAGGCAAAATATTTTTTTCCCCACCAAAATTTTTGATGACCCCGGGGTCATCGTTTTTCTGGCCTGAAACCCATTTTTCCAGAATCGCACAAATCCTCTTCCATTCAAGATTCTTGATGCTCCAGAGGTACCTTGGTTGACAAGCAATGCTCCTGCTACTCCAAAATGTTTCTAGGCAAAATATTTTTTTCCCACCAAAATTTTTGATGACCCCGGGGTCATCGTTTTTCTGGCCTGAAACCCATTTTTCCAGGATCGCACAAATCCTCTTCCAATCAAGTTTCTTGATGCTCCAGAGGTACCTTGGTTGACAAGCAATGCTCCTGCTACTCCAAAATGTTTCTAGGCAAAATATTTTTTTTCCACCAAAATTTTTGATGACCCCGGGGTCATGGTTTTTCTGGCCTGAAACCCATTTTTCCAGGATCGCACAAATCCTCTCCGAATCAACTTTGTTGATGCTCCAGAGTTTCCTTGGGTGACAAGCTATGCTCCTGCTACACCAAAATGTTTCTAGGCAAAATATTTTTTTTCACCAATTTTTTGATGACCCCGGGGTCATCGTTTATCTGGCCTGAAACCCATTTTTCCAGGATCGCACAAATAAGGATCGCACAAATCCTCTTCCAATCAACTTTCTTGATGCTCCAGAGTTTCATTGGGTGACAAAAAATGCTCCTGCTACACCAAAATGTTTCTAGGCAAAATATTTTTTTTCACCAATTTTTTGATGACCCCGGGGTCATCATTTTTCTTGCCTGAAACCCATTTTTCCAGGATCGCACAAATCCTCTCCCAATCAACTTTCTTGATGCTCCAGAGTTTCCTTGGGTGACAAGCAATGCTCCTGCTACACCAAAATGTTTCTAGGCAAAATATTTTTTTTCACCAATTTTTTGATGACCCCGGGGTCATCGTTTTTCTGGCCTGAAACCTATTTTTCCAGGATCGCACAAATCCTCTCCCAATCAAATTTCTTGATGCTCCAGAGTTTCCTTGGGTGACAAGCTATGCTCCTGCTAACACCAAAATGTTTCTAGGCAAAATACTTTCTTTCACCAATTTATTGATGACCCCGGGGTCATCGTTTTTCTGGCCTGAAACCCATTTTTCCAGGATCGCACAAATCCTCTCCCAATCAAGTTTCTTGATGATCCAGAGTTACCTTGGTTGACCATCAATGCTCCTGCTACTCCAAAATGTTTCTAGGGAAAATATATTTTTTCCACCAAAATTTTTGATGACCCCGGGGTCATGGTTTTTCTGGCCTGAAACCCATTTATCCAGGATCGCACAAATCCTCTTCCAATCAAGTTTCTTGGTGCTCCAGAGGTACCTTGTTTGACAAGCAATGCTCCTGCTACTCCAAAATGTTTCTAGGCAAAATATTTTTTTCCACCAAAATTTTTGATGACCCCGGGGTCATCGTTTTTTCTGGCCTAAAACCCATTTTTCCAGGATCGCACAAATCCACTCCCAATCAACTTTCTTGATGCTCCAGAGTTTCCTTGGGTGACAAGCAATGCTCCTGCTACACCAAAATGTTTCTAGGCAAAATATTTTTTTTCACCAATTTTTTGATGACCCCGGGGTCATGGTTTTTCTGGCCTGAAACCCATTTTTCCAGGATCGCACAAATCCTCTCCCAATCAACTTTCTTGATGCTCCAGAGTTTCCTTGGGTTACAAGCTATGCTCCTGCTACACCAAAATGTTTCTACGCAAAATATTTTTTTCACCAATTTATTGATGACCCCGGGGTCATCGTTTTTCTGGCCTGAAACCCATTTTTCTAGGATCGCACAAATCCTCTCCCAATCAAGTTTCTTGATGCTCCAGAGTTACCTTGGTTGACAAGCAATGCTCCTGCTACTCCAAAATGTTTCTAGACAAAATATTTCTTTCCCACCAAAATTTTTGATGACCCCGGGGTCATCGTTTTTCTGGCCTGAAACCCATTTTTCCAGGATCGCACAAATCCTCTCCCAATCAAGTTTCTTGATGATCCAGAGTTACCTTGGTTGACCATCAATGCTCCTGCTACTCCAAAATGTTTCTAGGGAAAATATATTTTTTCCACCAAAATTTTTGATGACCCCGGGGTCATGGTTTTTCTGGCCTGAAACCCATTTATCCAGGATCGCACAAATCCTCTTCCAATCAAGTTTCTTGGTGCTCCAGAGGTACCTTGTTTGACAAGCAATGCTCCTGCTACTCCAAAATGTTTCTAGGCAAAATATTTTTTTTCCACCAAAATTTTTGATGACCCCGGGGTCATGGTTTTTCTGGCCTAAAACCCATTTTTCCAGGATCGCACAAAAGCTCTCCCAATCAACTTTCTTGATGCTCCAGAGTTTCCTTGAGTGACAAGCAATGCTCCTGCTACACCAAAATGTTTCTAGGCAAAATATTTTTTTTCACCAATTTTTTGATGACCCCGGGGTCATCGTTTTTCTGGCCTGAAACCCATTTTTCCAGGATCGCACAAATCCTCTTCCAATCAAGTTTCTTGATGTTCCAGAGTTTCCTTGGGTGACAAGCAATGCTCCTGCTACACCAAAATGTTTCTAGCCAAAATATTTTTTTTCACCAATTTTTTGATGACCCCGGGGTCATCGTTTTTCTGGCCTGAAACCTATTTTTCCAGGATCGCACAAATCCTCTCCCAATCAAGTTTCTTGATGCTCCAGAATTTCTTGGGTGACAAGCAATGCTCCTGCTACACCAAAATGTTTCTAGGCAAAATATTTTTTTTCACCATTTTTTTGATGACTCCGGGGTCATCGTTTTTCTGGCCTGAAACCTATTTTTCCAGGATCGCACAAATCCTCTCCCAATCAACTTTCTTGATGCTCCAGAGTTTCCTTGGGTGACAAGCTATGCTCCTGCTACACCAAAATGTTTCTAGGCAAAATACTTTCTTTCATCAATTTATTGATGACCCCGGGGTCATCGTTTTTCTGGCCTGAAACCCATTTTTCCAGGATCGCACAAATCCTCTCCCAATCAAGTTTCTTGATGCTCCAGAGTTACCTTGGTTGACAAGCAATGCTCCTGCTACTCCAAAATGTTTCTAGGGAAAATATATTTATTCCACCAAAATTTTGATGACCCCGGGGTCATGGTTTTTCTGGCCTGAAACCCATTTTTCCAGGATCGTACAAATCCTCTTCCAATCAAGTTTCTTGATGCTCCAGAGGTACCTTGGTTGACAAGCAATGCTCCTGCTACTCCAAAATGTTTCTAGGCAAAATATTTTTTTCCACCAAAATTTTTGATGACCCCGGGGTCATCGTTTTTCTGGCCTAAAACCCATTTTTCCAGGATCGCACAAATCCACTCCCAATCAACTTTCTTGATGCTCCAGAGTTTCCTTGGGTGACAAGCAATGCTCCTGCTACACCAAAATGTTTCTAGGCAAAATATTTTTTTTTCACCAATTTTTTGATGACCCCGGGGTCAATGGTTTTTCTGGCCTGAAACCCATTTTTCCAGGATCGCACAAATCCTCTCTCCCAATCAACTTTCTTGATGCTCCAGAGTTTCCTTGGGTTACAAGCTATGCTCCTGCTACACCAAAATGTTTCTACGCAAAATATTTTTTTCACCAATTTATTGATGACCCCGGGGTCATCGTTTTTCTGGCCTGAAACCCATTTTTCTAGGATCGCACAAATCCTCTCCCAATCAAGTTTCTTGATGCTCCAGAGTTACCTTGGTTGACAAGCAATGCTCCTGCTACTCCAAAATGTTTCTAGACAAAATATTTCTTTCCCACCAAAATTTTTGATGACCCCGGGGTCATCGTTTTTCTGGCCTGAAACCCATTTTTCCAGGATCGCACAAATCCTCTCCCAATCAAGTTTCTTGATGATCCAGAGTTACCTTGGTTGACCATCAATGCTCCTGCTACTCCAAAATGTTTCTAGGGAAAATATATTTTTTCCACCAAAATTTTTGATGACCCCGGGGTCATGGTTTTTCTGGCCTGAAACCCATTTATCCAGGATCGCACAAATCCTCTTCCAATCAAGTTTCTTGGTGCTCCAGAGGTACCTTGTTTGACAAGCAATGCTCCTGCTACTCCAAAATGTTTCTAGGCAAAATATTTTTTTTCCACCAAAATTTTTGATGACCCCGGGGTCATGGTTTTTCTGGCCTAAAACCCATTTTTCCAGGATAGCACAAAAGCTCTCCCAATCAACTTTCTTGATGCTCCAGAGTTTCCTTGAGTGACAAGCAATGCTCCTGCTACACCAAAATGTTTCTAGGCAAAATATTTTTTTTCACCAATTTTTTGATGACCCCGGGGTCATCGTTTTTCTGGCCTGAAACCCATTTTTCCAGGATCGCACAAATCCTCTTCCAATCAAGTTTCTTGATGTTCCAGAGTTTCCTTGGGTGACAAACAATGCTCCTGCTACACCAAAATGTTTCTAGCCAAAATATTTTTTTTCACCAATTTTTTGATGACCCCGGGGTCATCGTTTTTCTGGCCTGAAACCTATTTTTCCAGGATCGCACAAATCCTCTCCCAATCAAGTTTCTTGATGCTCCAGAATTTCCTTGGGTGACAAGCAATGCTCCTGCTACACCAAAATGTTTCTAGGCAAAATATTTTTTTTCACCATTTTTTTGATGACTCCGGGGTCATCGTTTTTCTGGCCTGAAACCTATTTTTCCAGGATCGCACAAATCCTCTCCCAATCAAGTTTCTTGATGCTCCAGAGTTACCTTGGTTGACAAGCAATGCTCCTGCTACTCCAAAATGTTTCTAGGGAAAATATATTTATTCCACCAAAATTTTTGATGACCCCGGGGTCATGGTTTTTCTGGCCTGAAACCCATTTTTCCAGGATCGTACAAATCCTCTCCCAATCAAGTTTCTTGATGCTCCAGAGTTACCTGGTTGACAAGCAATGCTCCTGCTACTCCAAAATGTTTCTAGGGAAAATATATTTATTCCACCAAAATTTTGATGACCCCGGGGTCATGGTTTTCTTGGCCTGAAACCCATTTTTCCTGGATCGTACAAATCCTCTTCCAATCAAGTTCTTGATGCTCCAGGTCTGTGTTGACAAGTCAATTGCACATCCCTGCTACTCCAAAATGTTTCTAGGGCAAAATATTTTTTTCCACCAAAATTTTGATGACCCCGGGGTCATCGTTTTTCTGGCCTAAAACCCATTTTTCCAGGATCGCACAAATCCACTCCCAATCAACTTTCTTGATGCTCCAGAGTTTCCTTGGGTGACAAGCAATGCTCCTGCTACACCAAAATGTTTCTAGGCAAAATATTTTTTTTCACCAATTTTTTGATGACCCCGGGGTCATGGTTTTTCTGGCCTGAAACCCATTTTTCCAGGATCGCACAAATCCTCTCCCAATCAACTTTCTTGATGCTTCCAGAGTTTCCTTGGGTTACAAGCTATGCTCTCCTGCTACACCAAAATGTTTCTACGCAAAATATTTTTTCACCAATTTATTGATGACCCCGGGGTCATCGTTTTTCTGGCCTGAAACCCATTTTCTAGGATCGCACAAATCCTCTCCCAATCAAGTTTCTTGATGCTCCAGAGTTACCTTGGTTGACAAGCAATGCTCCTGCTACTCCAAAATGTTCTAGACAAAATATTTCTTTCCCACCAAAATTTTGATGACCCCTCGGGGTCATCGTTTTTCTGGCCTGAAACCCATTTTTCCAGGATCGCACAAATCCTCTCCCAATCAAGTTTCTTGATGATCCAGAGTTACCTTGGTTGACCATCAATGCTCCTGCTACTCCAAAATGTTTCTAGGGAAAATATATTTTTTCCACCAAAATTTTTGATGACCCCGGGGTCATGGTTTTTCTGGCCTGAAACCCATTTATCCAGGATCGCACAAATCCTCTTCCAATCAAGTTTCTTGGTGCTCCAGAGGTACCTTGTTTGACAAGCAATGCTCCTGCTACTCCAAAATGTTTCTAGGCAAAATATTTTTTTTCCACCAAAATTTTTGATGACCCCGGGGTCATGGTTTTTCTGGCCTAAAACCCATTTTTCCAGGATCGCACAAAAGCTCTCCCAATCAACTTTCTTGATGCTCCAGAGTTTCCTTGAGTGACAAGCAATGCTCCTGCTACACCAAAATGTTTCTAGGCAAAATATTTTTTTTCACCAATTTTTTGATGACCCCCGGGGTCATCGTTTTTTCTGGCCTGAAACCCATTTTTCCAGGATCGCACAAATCCTCTTCCAATCAAGTTTCTTGATGTTCCAGAGTTTCCTTGGGTGACAAGCAATGCTCCTGCTACAACCAAAAATGTTTCTAGCCAAAATATTTTTTTTCACCAATTTTTTGATGACCCCGGGGTCATCGTTTTTCTGGCCTGAAACCTATTTTTCCAGGATCGCACAAATCCTCTCCCAATCAAGTTTCTTGATGCTCCAGAATTTCCTTGGGTGACAAGCAATGCTCCTGCTACACCAAAATGTTTCTAGGCAAAATATTTTTTTTCACCATTTTTTTGATGACTCCGGGGTCATCGTTTTTCTGGCCTGAAACCTATTTTTCCAGGATCGCACAAATCCTCTCCCAATCAACTTTCTTGATGCTCCAGAGTTTCCTTGGGTGACAAGCTATGCTCCTGCTACACCAAAATGTTTCTAGGCAAAATACTTTCTTTCATCAATTTATTGATGACCCCGGGGTCATCGTTTTTCTGGCCTGAAACCCATTTTTCCAGGATCGCACAAATCCTCTCCCAATCAAGTTTCTTGATGCTCCAGAGTTACCTTGGTTGACAAGCAATGCTCCTGCTACTCCAAAATGTTTCTAGGGAAAATATATTTATTCCACCAAAATTTTTGATGACCCCGGGGTCATGGTTTTTCTGGCCTGAAACCCATTTTTCCAGGATCGTACAAATCCTCTTCCAATCAAGTTTCTTGATGCTCCAGAGGTACCTTGGTTGACAAGCAATGCTCCTGCTACTCCAAAATGTTTCTAGGCAAAATATTTTTTTCCACCAAAATTTTTGATGACCCCGGGGTCATCGTTTTTCTGGCCTAAAACCCATTTTTCCAGGATCGCACAAATCCACTCCAAATCAACTTTCTTGATGCTCCAGAGTTTCCTTGGGTGACAAGCAATGCTCCTGCTACACCAAAATGTTTCTAGGCAAAATATTTTTTTTCACCAATTTTTTGATGACCCCGGGGTCATGGTTTTTCTGGCCTGAAACCCATTTTTCCAGGATCGCACAAATCCTCTCCCAATCAACTTTCTTGATGCTCCAGAGTTTCCTTGGGTTACAAGCTATGCTCCTGCTACACCCAAAATGTTTCTACGCAAAATATTTTTTTCACCAATTTATTGATGACCCCGGGGTCATCGTTTTTCTGGCCTGAAACCCATTTTTCTAGGATCGCACAAATCCTCTCCCAATCAAGTTTCTTGATGCTCCAGAGTTACCTTGGTTGACAAGCAATGCTCCTGCTACTCCAAAATGTTTCTAGACAAAATATTTCTTTCCCACCAAAATTTTTGATGACCCCGGGGTCATCGTTTTTCTGGCCTGAAACCCATTTTTCCAGAATCGCACAAATCCTCTTCCAATCAAGTTTCTTGATGCTCCAGAGGTACCTTGGTTTACAAGCAATGCTCCTGCTACTCCAAAATGTTTCTAGGCAAAATATTTTTTTCCCACCAAAATTTTGATGACCGCGGGGTCATCGTTTTTCTGGCCTGAAACCCATTTTTCCAGGATCGCACAAATCCTCTTCCAATCAAGTTTCTTGATGCTCCAGAGGTACCTTGGTTGATAAGCAATGCTCCTGCTACTCCAAAATGTTTCTAGGCAAAATAATTTTTTCCAACAAAATTTTTGATGACCCCGGGGTCATGGTTTTTCTGGCCTGAAACCCATTTTTCCAGGATCGCACAAATCCTCTCCCAATCAACTTTGTTGATGCTCCAGAGTTTCCTTGGGTGACAAGCTATGCTCCTGCTACACCAAAATGTCTCTAGGCAAAATATTTTTTTTCACCAATTTTTTGATGACCCCGGGGTCATCGTTTATCTGGCCTGAAACCCATTTTTCCAGGATCGCACAAATCCTCTTCCAATCAACTTTCTTGATGCTCCAGAGTTTCATTGGGTGACAAAAAAATGCTCCTGCTACACCAAAATGTTGCTTGGCAAAATATTTTTTTTCACCAATTTTTGATGACCCCGCGGTCATCGTTTTCCTGGCCTGAAACCCTTTTTCCAGGATCGCCAAATCCTCTCCCAATCAAGGTTCTTGATGCTCCAGAGTTCCCTTGGTTGACAAGCCATGCTCCTGCTACTCCAAAATGTTTCTAGGCAAAATATTTTTTTCCCACCTAAATTTTTGATGACCCCGGGGTCATCGTTTTTCTGGCCTGAAACCTATTTTTCCAGGATCGCACAAATCCTCTCCCAATCAACTTTCTTGATGCTCCAGAGTTACCTTGGTTGACAAGCAATGCTCCTGCTACTTCCAAAATGTTTCTAGGGAAAATATATTTTTTCCACCAAAATTTTTGATGACCCCGGGGTCATGGTTTTTCTGGCCTGAAACCCATTTTTCCAGGATCGCACAAATCCTCTTCCAATCAACTTTCTTGATGCTCCAGAGTTTCCTTGGGTGACAAATAATGCTCCTTCTACACCAAAATGTTGCTTGGCAAAATATTTTTTTTCACCAATTTTTTGATGACCCCGGGGTCATGGTTATTCTGGCCTGAAACCCATTTTTCCAGGATCGCACAAATCCTCTTCCAATCAAGTTTCTTGATGCTCCAGAGGTACCTTGGTTGACAAGCAATGCTCCTGCTACTCCAAAATGTTTCTACGCAAAATATTTTTTTTCCACCAAAATTTTTGATAACCCCGGGGTCATGTTTTTTCTGGCCTAAAACCCATTTTTCCAGATTCGCACAAAACCTCTCCCAATCAACTTTCTTGATGCTCCAGAGTTTCCTTGGGTGACAAGCAATGCTCCTGCTACACCAAAATGTTTCTAGGCAAAATATTTTTTTTCACCAATTTTTTGATGACCCCGGGGTCATGGTTTTTCTGGCCTGAAACCCATTTTTCCAGGATCGCACAAATCCTCTTCCAATCAAGTTTCTTAATGCTCCAGAGTTACCTTGGTTGACAAGCTATGCTCCTGCTACACCAAAATGTTTCTAGGCAAAATATTTTTTTTCACCAATATTTTGATGACCCCGGGGTCATCGTTTTTCTTGCCTGAAACCCATTCTTCCAGGATCGCACAAATCCTCTCCCAATCAACTTTCTTGATGCTCCAGAGTTTCCTTGGGTTACAAGCTATGCTCCTGCTACACCAAAATGTTTCTAGGCAAAATATTTTTTTCACCAATTTATTGATGACCCCGGGGTCATCGTTTTTCTTGCCTGAAACCCATTTTTCCAGGATCGCACAAATCCTCTCCCAATCAACTTTCTTGATGCTCCAGAGTTTCCTTGGGTTACAAGCTATGCTCCTGCTACACCAAAATGTTTCTAGGCAAAATATTTTTTTCACCAATTTATTGATGACCCCGGGGTCATCGTTTTTCTGGCCTGAAACCCATTTTTCTAGGATCGCACAAATCCTCTCCCAATCAAGTTTCTTGATGCTCCAGAGTTACCTTGGTTGACAAGCAATGCTCCTGCTACTCCAAAATGTTTCTAGACAAAATATTTTTTTCCCACCAAAATTTTTGATGACCCCGCGGTCATCGTTTTTCTGGCCTGAAACCCATTTTTCCAGAATCGCACAAATCCTCTTCCAATCAAGTTTCTTGATGCTCCAGAGGTACTCCAAAATGTTTCTAGGCAAAATATTTTTTTCCCACCAAAATTTTTGATGACCGCGGGGTCATCGTTTTTCTGGCCTGAAACCCATTTTTCCAGGATCGCACAAATCCTCTTCCAATCAAGTTTCTTGATGCTCCAGAGGTACCTTGGTTGATAAGCAATGCTCCTGCTACTCCAAAATGTTTCTAGGCAAAATATTTTTTTTCCACCAAAATTTTTGATGACCCCGGGGTCATGGTTTTTCTGGCCTAAAACCCATTTTTCCAGGATCGCACAAATCCTCTCCCAATCAACTTTCTTGATGCTCCAGAGTTTCCTTGGGTGACAAGCAATGCTCCTGCTACACCAAAATGTTTCTAGGCAAAATATTTTTTTTCACCAATTTTTTGATGACCCCGGGGTCATGGTTTTTCTGGCCTGAAACCCATTTTTCCAGGATCGCACAAATCCTCTCCCAATCAACTTTCTTGATGCTCCAGAGTTTCCTTGGGTGACAAGCTATGCTCCTGCTACACCAAAATGTCTCTAGGCAAAATATTTTTTTTCACCAATTTTTTGATGACCCCGGGGTCATCGTTTATCTGGCCTGAAACCCATTTTTCCAGGATCGCACAAATCCTCTTCCAATCAACTTTCTTGATGCTCCAGAGTTTCATTGGGTGACAAAAAATGCTCCTGCTACACCAAAATGTTGCTTGGCAAAATATTTTTTTTCACCAATTTTTTGATGACCCCGCGGTCATCGTTTTCCTGGCCTGAAACCCTTTTTCCGGGATCGCCAAATCCTCTCCCAATCAAGGTTCTTGATGCTCCAGAGTTCCCTTGGTTGACAAGCAATGCTCCTGCTACTCCAAAATGTTTCTAGGGAAAATATATTTTTTCCACCAAAATTTTTGATGACCCCGGGGTCATGGTTTTTCTGGCCTGAAACCCATTTTTCCAGGATCGCACAAATCCTCTTCCAATCAACTTTCTTGATGCTCCAGAGTTTCCTTGGGTGACAAATAATGCTCCTTCTACACCAAAATGTTGCTTGGCAAAATATTTTTTTTCACCAATTTTTTGATGACCCCGGGGTCATGGTTATTCTGGCCTGAAACCCATTTTTCCAGGATCGCACAAATCCTCTTCCAATCAAGTTTTTTGATGCTCCAGAGGTACCTTGGTTGACAAGCAATGCTCCTGCTACTCCAAAATGTTTCTACGCAAAATATTTTTTTTCCACCAAAATTTTTGATAACCCCGGGGTCATGTTTTTTCTGGCCTAAAACCCATTTTTCCAGAATCGCACAAAACCTCTCCCAATCAACTTTCTTGATGCTCCAGAGTTTCCTTGGGTGACAAGCAATGCTCCTGCTACACCAAAATGTTTCTAGGCAAAATATTTTTTTTCACCAATTTTTTGATGACCCCGGGGTCATGGTTATTCTGGCCTGAAACCCATTTTTCCAGGATCGCACAAATCCTCTTCCAATCAAGTTTCTTAATGCTCCAGAGTTTCCTTGGGTGACAAATAATGCTCCTGCTACACCAAAATGTTGCTTGGCAAAATATTTTTTTTCACCAATTTTTTGATGACCCCGGGGTCATGGTTATTCTGTCCTGAAACCCATTTTTCCAGGATCGCACAAATCCTCTTCCAATCAAGTTTCTTGATGCTCCAGAGGTACCTTGGTTGACAAGCAATGCTCCTGCTACTCCAAAATGTTTCTACGCAAAATATTTTTTTTCCACCAAAATTTTTGATAACCCCGGGGTCATGTTTTTTCTGGCCTAAAACCCATTTTTCCAAAATCGCACAAAACCTCTCCCAATCAACTTTCTTGATGCTCCAGAGTTTCCTTGGGTGACAAGCAATGCTCCTGCTACACCAAAATGTTTCTAGGCAAAATATTTTTTTTCACAAATTTTTTGATGACCCCGGGCTCATCGTTTTTCTGGCCTGAAACCCATTTTTCCAGGATCGCATAAATCCTCTCCCAATCAACTTTCTTGATGCTCCAGAGTTTCCTTGGGTGACAAGCTATGCTCCTGCTACATCAAAATGTTTCTAGGCAAAATATTTTTTTCACTAATTTATGGATGACCCCGGGGTCATCGTTTTTCTGGCCTGAAACCCATTTTTCCAGGATCGCACAAATCCTCTCCCAATCAAGTTTCTTGATGCTCCAGAGTTACCTTGGTTGACAAGCAATGCTCCTGCTACTCCAAAATGTTTCTAGGCAAAATACTTTTTTCCCCACCAAAATTTTTGATGACCCCGGGGTCATCGTTTTTCTGGCCTGAAACCCATTTTTCCAGAATCGCACAAATCCTCTTCCAATCAAGATTCTTGATGCTCCAGAGGTACCTTGGTTGACAAGCAATGCTCCTGCTACTCCAAAATGTTTCTAGGCAAAATATTTTTTTCCCACCAAAATTTTTGATGACCCCGGGGTCATCGTTTTTCTGGCCTGAAACCCATTTTTCCAGGATCGCACAAATCCTCTTCCAATCAAGTTTCTTGATGCTCCAGAGGTACCTTGGTTGACAAGAAATGCTCCTGCTACTCCAAAATGTTTCTAGGGAAAATATATTTTTTCCACCAAAATTTTTGATGACCCCGGGGTCATGGTTTTTCTGGCCTGAAACCCATTTTTCCAGGATCGCACAAATCCTCTTCCAATCAACTTTCTTGATGCTCCAGAGTTTCCTTGGGTGACAAATAATGCTCCTGCTACACCAAAATGTTGCTTGGCAAAATATTTTTTTTCACCAATTTTTTGATGACCCCGGGGTCATGGTTATTCTGGCCTGAAACCCATTTTTCCAGGATCGCACAAATCCTCTTCCAATCAAGTTTCTTGATGCTCCAGAGGTACCTTGGTTGACAAGCAATGCTCCTGCTACTCCAAAATGTTTCTAGGGAAAATATATTTTTTCCACCAAAATTTTTGATGACCCCGGGGTCATGGTTTTTCTGGCCTGAAACCCATTTTTCCAGGATCGCACAAATCCTCTTCCAATCAAGTTTCTTGATGCTCCAGACTTACCTTGGTTGACAAGCAATGCTCCTGCTACTCCAAAATGTTTCTAGGCAAAATATTTTTTTTCCACCAAAATTTTTGATGACCCCGGGGTCATGGTTTCTCTGGCCTAAAACCCATTTTTCCAGGATCGCACAAATCCTCTCCCAATCAACTTTCTTGATGCTCCAGAATTTCCTTGGGTGACAAGCAATTCTCCTGCTACAGCAAAATGTTTCTAGGCAAAATATTTTTTTTCACCAATTTTTTGATGACCCCGGGGTCATGGTTTTTTTGGCCTGAAACCCATTTTTCCAGGATCGCACAAATCCTCTTCCAATCAAGTTTCTTGATGCTCCAGAGTTACCTTGGTTGACAAGCTATGCTCCTGCTACACCAAAATGTTTCTAGGCAAAATATTTTTTTTCACCAATTTTTTGATGACCCCGGGGTCATCGTTTTTCTGGCCTGAAACCCATTTCTCCAGGATCGCACAAATCCTCTCCCAATCAAGTTCCTTGATGCTCCAGAGTTATTTTGGTTGACAAGCAATGCTCCTGCTACTCCAAAATGTTTCTAGGCAAAATATTTTTTTTCCACCAAAATTTTTGATGACCCCGGGGTCATGGTTTTTCTGGCCTAAAACCCATTTTTCCAGGATCGCACAAAAGCTCTCCCAATCAACTTTCTTGATGCTCCAGAGTTTCCTTGAGTGACAAGCAATGCTCCTGCTACACCAAAATGTTTCTAGGCAAAATATTTTTTTTCACCAATTTTTTGATGACCCCGGGGTCATCGTTTTTCTGGCCTGAAACCCATTTTTCCAGGATCGCACAAATCCTCTTCCAATCAAGTTTCTTGATGTTCCAGAGTTTCCTTGGGTGACAAGCAATGCTCCTGCTACACCAAAATGTTTCTAGGCAAAATATTTTTTTTCACCAATTTTTTGATGACCCCGGGGTCATCGTTTTTCTGGCCTGAAACCTATTTTTCCAGGATCGCACAAATCCTCTCCCAATCAAGTTTCTTGATGCTCCAGAATTTCCTTGGGTGACAAGCAATGCTCCTGCTACACCAAAATGTTTCTAGGCAAAATATTTTTTTTCCACCAAAATTTTTGATGACCCCGGGGTCATGGTTTTTCTGGCCTAAAACCCATTTTTCCAGGATCGCACAAATCCTCTCCCAATCAACTTTCTTGATGCTCCAGAGTTTCCTTGGGTGACAAGCAATGCTCCTGCTACACCAAAATGTTTCTAGGCAAAATATTTTTTTCACCAATTTATTGATGACCCCGGGGTCATCGTTTTTCTGGCCTGAAACCCATTTCTCCAGGATCGCACAAATCCTCTCCCAATCAAGTTTCTTGATGCTCCAGAGTTATTTTGGTTGACAAGCAATGCTCCTGCTACTCCAAAATGTTTCTAGGCAAAATATTTTTTTCCCGCCAAAATTTTTGATGACCCCGGGGTCATCGTTTTTCTGGCCTGAAACCCATTTTTCCAGAATCGCACAAATCCTCTTCCAATCAAGTTTCTTGATGCTCAAAAGGTACCTTGGTTGACAAGCAATGCTCCTGCTACTCCAAAATGTTTCTAGGCAAAATATTTTTTTCCCACCAAAATTTTTGATGACCCCGGGGTCATCGTTTTTCTGGCCTGAAAACCATTTTTCCAGGATAGCACAAATCCTCTTCCAATCAAGTTTCTTGATGCTCCAGAGGTAACTTGGTTGACAAGCAATGCTCCTGCTACTCCAAAATGTTTCTAGGCAAAATATTTTTTTTCACCAATTTTTGGATGACCCCGGGGTCATGGTTTTTTTGGCCTGAAACCCATTTTTCCAGGATCGCACAAATCCTCTCCCAATCAACTTTCTTGATGCTCCAGAGTTTCCTTGGGTTACAAGCTATGCTCCTGCTACACCAAAATGTTTCTAGGCAAAATATTTTTTTCACCAATTTATTGATGACCCCGGGGTCATCGTTTTTCTGGCCTGAAACCCATTTTTCCAGGATCGCACAAATCCTCTCCCAATCAAGTTTCTTGATGCTCCAGAGTTACCTTGGTTGACAAGCAATGCTCCTGCTACTCCAAAATGTTTCTAGGCAAAATATTTTTTTCCCACCAAAATTTTTGATGACCCCGGGGTCATCGTTTTTCTGGCCTGAAACCCATTTTTCCAGAATCGCACAAATCCTCTTCCAATCAAGTTTCTTGATGCTCCAGAGGTACCTTGGTTGACAAGCAATGCTCCTGCTACTCCAAAATGTTTCTAGGCAAAATATTTTTTTTCCACCAAAATTTTTGATGACCCCGGGGTCATGGTTTTTCTGGCCTAAAACCCATTTTTCCAGGATCGCACAAATCCTCTCCCAATCAACTTTCTTGATGCTCCAGAGTTTCCTTGGGTGACAAGCAATGCTCCTGCTACACCAAAATGTTTCTAGGCAAAATATTTTTTTTCACCAATTTTTTGATGACCCCGGGGTCATCGTTTTCCTGGACTGAAACCCATTTTTCCAGGATCGCACAAATCCTCTCCCAATCAAGTTTCTTGATGCTCCAGAGTTTCCTTGGGTGACAAGCAATGCTCCTGCTACACCAAAATGTTTCTAGGCAAAATATTTTTTTTCACCAATTTTTTGATTACCCCGGGGTCATCGTTTTTCTGGCCTGAAACCTATTTTTCCAGGATCGCACAAATCCTCTCCCAATCAAATTTCTTGATGCTCCAGAGTTTCCTTGGTTGACAAGCAATGCTCCTGCTACTCCAAAATGTTTCTATGGAAAATATATTTTTTCCACCAAAATTTTTGATGACCCCGGGGTCATGGTTTTTCTGGCCTGAAACCCATTTTTCCAGGATCGCACAAATCCTCTTCCAATCAAGTTTCTTGATGCTCCAGAGGTACCTTTGTTGACAAGCAATGCTCCTGCTACTCCAAAATGTTTCTAGGCAAAATATTTTTTTCCCACCAAAATTTTTGATGACCCCGGGGTCATCGTTTTTCTGGCCTGAAACCCATTTTTCCAGGATCGCACAAATCCTCTTCCAATCAAGTTTCTTGATGCTCCAGAGGTACCTTGGTTGACAAGCAATGCTCCTGCTACACCAAAATGTTTCTAGGCAAAATATTTTTTTCATACCAAAATTTTTGATGACCCCGGGGTCATCGTTTTTCTGGCCTGAAAACCATTTTTCCAGGATCGCACAAATCCTCTTCCAATCAAGTTTCTTGATGCTCCAGAGGTACCTTGGTTGACAAGCAATGCTCCTGCTACTCCAAAATGTTTCTAGGCAAAATATTTTTTTTCCACCAAAATTTTTGATGACCCCGGGATCCTGGTTTTGCTGGCCTAAAACCCATTTTTCCAGGATCGCACAAATCCTCTCCCAATCAACTTTCTTGATGCTCCAGAGTTTCCTTGGGTGACAAGCAATGCTCCTGCTTCACCAAAATGTTTCTAGGCAAATTATTTTTTTTCACCAATTTTTGGATGACCCCGGGGTCATGGTTTTTTTGGCCTGAAACCCATTTTTCCAGGATCGCACAAATCCTCTCCCAATCAAATTTCTTGATGCTCCAGAGTTTCCTTGGGTGACAAGCTATGCTCCTGCTACACCAAAATGTTTCTAGGCAAAATACTTTCTTTCACCAATTTATTGATGACCCCGGGGTCATCGTTTTTCTGGCCTGAAACCCATTTTTCCAGGATCGCACAAATCCTCTCCCAATCAAGTTTCTTGATGCTCCAGAGTTACCTTGGTTGACAAGCAATGCTCCTGCTACTCAAAAATGTTTCTAGGGAAAATATATTTTTTCCACCAAAATTTTTGATGACCCCGGGGTCATGGTTTTTCTGGCCTGAAACCCATTTTTCCAGGATCGCACAAATCATCTTCCAATCAAGTTTCTTGATGCTCCAGAGGTACCTTGGTTGACAAGCAATGCTCCTGCTACTCCAAAATGTTTCTAGGCAAAATATTTTTTTTCCACCAAAATTTTTGATGACCCCGGGGTCATGGTTTTTCTGGCCTAAAACCCATTTTTCCAGGATCGCACAAATCCTCTCCCAATCAACTTTCTTGATGCTCCAGAGTTTCCTTGGGTGACAAGCAATGCTCCTGCTACACCAAAATGTTTCTAGGCAAAATATTTTTTTTCACCAATTTTTTGATGACCCCGGGGTCATCGTTTTCCTGGACTGAAACCCATTTTTCCAGGATCGCACAAATCCTCTCCCAATCAAGTTTCTTGATGCTCCAGAGTTTCCTTGGGTGACAAGCAATGCTCCTGCTACACCAAAATGTTTCTAGGCAAAATATTTTTTTTCACCAATTTTTTGATTACCCCGGGGTCATCTTTTTCTGGCCTGAAACCTATTTTTCCAGGATCGCACAAATCCTCTCCCAATCAAATTTCTTGATGCTCCAGAGTTTCCTTGGGTGACAAGCTATGCTCCTGCTACACCAAAATGTTTCTAGGCAAAATACTTTCTTTCACCAATTTATTGATGACCCCGGGGTCATCGTTTTTCTGGCCTGAAACCCATTTTTCCGGGATCACACAAATCCTCTCCCAATCAAGTTTCTTGATGCTCCAGAGTTACCTTGGTTGACAAGCAATGCTCCTGCTACTCCAAAATGTTTCTATGGAAAATATATTTTTTCCACCAAAATTTTTGATGACCCCGGGGTCATGGTTTTTCTGGCCTGAAACCCATTTTTCCAGGATCGCACAAATCCTCTTCCAATCAAGTTTCTTGATGCTCCAGAGGTACCTTGGTTGACAAGCAATGCTCCTGCTACTCCAAAATGTTTCTAGGCAAAATATTTTTTTTCCACCAAAATTTTTGATGACCCCGGGGTCATGGTTTTTCTGGCCTAAAACCCATTTTTCCAGGATCGCACAAATCCTCTCCCAATCAACTTTCTTGATGCTCCAGAGTTTCCTTGGGTGACATGCAATGCTCCTGCTACACCAAAATGTTTCTAGGCAAAATATTTTTTTCACCAATTTATTGATGACCCCGGGGTCATCGTTTTTCTGGCCTGAAACCCATTTTTCCAGGATCGCACAAATCCTCTCCCAATCAAGTTTCTTGATGCTCCAGAGTTATTTTGGTTGACAAGCAATGCTCCTGCTACTCCAAAATGTTTCTAGGCAAAATATTTTTTTCCCACCAAAATTTTTGATGATCCCGGGGTCATCGTTTTTCTGGCCTGAAACCCATTTTTCCAGAATCGCACAAATCCTCTTCCAATCAAGTTTCTTGATGCTCCAGAGGTACCTTGGTTGACAAGCAATGCTCCTGCTACACCAAAATGTTTCTAGGCAAAATATTTTTTTCATACCAAAATTTTTGATGACCCCGGGGTCATCGTTTTTCTGGCCTGAAAACCATTTTTCCAGGATCGCACAAATCCTCTTCCAATCAAGTTTCTTGATGCTCCAGAGGTACCTTGGTTGACAAGCAATGCTCCTGCTACTCCAAAATGTTTCTAGGCAAAATATTTTTTTTCCACCAAAATTTTTGATGACCCCGGGATCCTGGTTTTGCTGGCCTAAAACCCATTTTTCCAGGATCGCACAAATCCTCTCCCAATCAACTTTCTTGATGCTCCAGAGTTTCCTTGGGTGACAAGCAATGCTCCTGCTTCACCAAAATGTTTCTAGGCAAAATATTTTTTTTCACCAATTTTTGGATGACCCCGGGGTCATGGTTTTTTTGGCCTGAAACCCATTTTTCCAGGATCGCACAAATCCTCTCCCAATCAAATTTCTTGATGCTCCAGAGTTTCCTTGGGTGACAAGCTATGCTCCTGCTACACCAAAATGTTTCTAGGCAAAATACTTTCTTTCACCAATTTATTGATGACCCCGGGGTCATCGTTTTTCTGGCCTGAAACCCATTTTTCCAGGATCGCACAAATCCTCTCCCAATCAAGTTTCTTGATGCTCCAGAGTTACCTTGGTTGACAAGCAATGCTCCTGCTACTCAAAAATGTTTCTAGGGAAAATATATTTTTTCCACCAAAATTTTGGATGACCCCGGGGTCATGGTTTTTCTGGCCTGAAACGCATTTTTCCAGGATCGCACAAATCCTCTTCCAATCAAGTTTCTTGATGCTCCAGAGGTACCTTGGTTGACAAGCAATGCTCCTGCTACTCCAAAATGTTTCTAGGCAAAATATTTTTTTTCCACCAAAATTTTTGATGACCCCGGGGTCATGGTTTTTCTGGCCTAAAACCCATTTTTCCAGGATCGCACAAATCCTCTCCCAATCAACTTTCTTGATGCTCCAGAGTTTCCTTGGGTGACAAGCAATGCTCCTGCTACACCAAAATGTTTCTAGGCAAAATATTTTTTTCACCAATTTATTGATGACCCCGGGGTCATCGTTTTTCTGGCCTGAAACCCATTTTTCCAGGATCGCACAAATCCTCTCCCAATCAAGTTTCTTGATGCTCCAGAGTTATTTTGGTTGACAAGCAATGCTCCTGCTACTCCAAAATGTTTCTAGGCAAAATATTTTTTTCCCACCAAAATTTTTGATGATCCCGGGGTCATCGTTTTTCTGGCCTGAAACCCATTTTTCCAGAATCGCACAAATCCTCTTCCAATCAAGTTTCTTGATGCTCCAGAGGTACCTTGGTTGACAAGCAATGCTCCTGCTACACCAAAATGTTTCTAGGCAAAATATTTTTTTCACACCAAAATTTTTGATGACCCCGGGGTCATCGTTTTTCTGGCCTGAAAACCATTTTTCCAGGATCGCACAAATCCTCTTCCAATCAAGTCTCTTGATGCTCCAGAGGTACCTTGGTTGACAAGCAATGCTCCTGCTACTCCAAAATGTTTCTAGGCAAAATATTTTTTTTCCACCAAAATTTTTGATGACCCCGGGATCCTGGTTTTGCTGGCCTAAAACCCATTTTTCCAGGATCGCACAAATCCTCTCCCAATCAACTTTCTTGATGCTCCAGAGTTTCCTTGGGTGACAAGCAATGCTCCTGCTTCACCAAAATGTTTCTAGGCAAAATATTTTTTTTCACCAATTTTTGGATGACCCCGGGGTCATGGTTTTTTTGGCCTGAAACCCATTTTTCCAGGATCGCACAAATCCTCTCCCAATCAAATTTCTTGATGCTCCAGAGTTTCCTTGGGTGACAAGCTATGCTCCTGCTACACCAAAATGTTTCTAGGCAAAATACTTTCTTTCACCAATTTATTGATGACCCCGGGGTCATCGTTTTTCTGGCCTGAAACCCATTTTTCCAGGATCGCACAAATCCTCTCCCAATCAAGTTTCTTGATGCTCCAGAGTTACCTTGGTTGACAAGCAATGCTCCTGCTACTCAAAAATGTTTCTAGGGAAAATATATTTTTTCCACCAAAATTTTTGATGACCCCGGGGTCATGGTTTTTCTGGCCTGAAACCCATTTTTCCAGGATCCCACAAATCCTCTTCCAATCAAGTTTCTTGATGCTCCAGAGTTTCCTTGGGTGACAAGCAATGCTACTGCTACACCAAAATGTTTCTAGGCAAAATATTTTTTTCACCAATTTATTGATGACCCCGGGGTCATCGTTTTTCTGGCCTGAAACCCATTTTTCCAGGATCGCACAAATCCTCTCCCAATCAACTTTCTTGATGCTCCAGAGTTTCCTTGGGTGACAAGCTATGCTCCTGCTACACCAAAATGTTTCTAGGCAAAATACTTTCTTTCACCAATTTATTGATGACCCCGGGGTCATCGTTTTTCTGGCCTGAAACCCATTTTTCCAGGATCACACAAATCCTCTCCCAATCAAGTTTCTTGATGCTCCAGAGTTACCTTGGTTGACAAGCAATGCTCCTGCTACTCCAAAATGTTTCTATGGAAAATATATTTTTTCCACCAAAATTTTTGATGACCCCGGGGTCATGGTTTTTCTGGCCTGAAACCCATTTTTCCAGGATCGCACAAATCCTCTTCCAATCAAGTTTCTTGATGCTCCAGAGGTACCTTGGTTGACAAGCAATGCTCCTGCTACTCCAAAATGTTTCTAGGCAAAATATTTTTTTTCCACCAAAATTTTTGATGACCCCGGGGTCATGGTTTTTCTGGCCTAAAACCCATTTTTCCAGGATCGCACAAATCCTCTCCCAATCAACTTTCTTGATGCTCCAGAGTTTCCTTGGGTGACAAGCAATGCTCCTGCTACACCAAAATGTTTCTAGGCAAAATATTTTTTTCACCAATTTATTGATGTCCCCGGGGTCATCGTTTTTCTGGCCTGAAACCCATTTTTCCAGGATCGCACAAATCCTCTCCCAATCAAGTTTCTTGATGCTCCAGAGTTATTTTGGTTGACAAGCAATGCTCCTGCTACTCCAAAATGTTTCTAGGCAAAATATTTTTTTCCCACCAAAATTTTTGATGATCCCGGGGTCATCGTTTTTCTGGCCTGAAACCCATTTTTCCAGAATCGCACAAATCCTCTTCCAATCAAGTTTCTTGATGCTCCAGAGGTACCTTGGTTGACAAGCAATGCTCCTGCTACACCAAAATGTTTCTAGGCAAAATATTTTTTTCACACCAAAATTTTTGATGACCCCGGGGTCATCGTTTTTCTGGCCTGAAAACCATTTTTCCAGGATCGCACAAATCCTCTTCCAATCAAGTTTCTTGATGCTCCAGAGGTACCTTGGTTGACAAGCAATGCTCCTGCTACTCCAAAATGTTTCTAGGCAAAATATTTTTTTTCCACCAAAATTTTTGATGACCCCGGGATCCTGGTTTTGCTGGCCTAAAACCCATTTTTCCAGGATCGCACAAATCCTCTCCCAATCAACTTTCTTGATGCTCCAGAGTTTCCTTGGGTGACAAGCAATGCTCCTGCTTCACCAAAATGTTTCTAGGCAAAATATTTTTTTTCACCAATTTTTGGATGACCCCGGGGTCATGGTTTTTTTGGCCTGAAACCCATTTTTCCAGGATCGCACAAATCCTCTCCCAATCAAATTTCTTGATGCTCCAGAGTTTCCTTGGGTGACAAGCTATGCTCCTGCTACACCAAAATGTTTCTAGGCAAAATACTTTCTTTCACCAATTTATTGATGACCCCGGGGTCATCATTTTTCTGGCCTGAAACCCATTTTTCCAGGATCGCACAAATCCTCTCCCAATCAAGTTTCTTGATGCTCCAGAGTTACCTTGGTTGACAAGCAATGCTCCTGCTACTCAAAAATGTTTCTAGGGAAAATATATTTTTTCCACCAAAATTTTTGATGACCCCGGGGTCATGGTTTTTCTGGCCTGAAACCCATTTTTCCAGGATCCCACAAATCCTCTTCCAATCAAGTTTCTTGATGCTCCAGAGTTTCCTTGGGTGACAAGCAATGCTCCTGCTACACCAAAATGTTTCTAGGCAAAATATTTTTTTCACCAATTTATTGATGACCCCGGGGTCATCGTTTATCTGGCCTGAAACCCATTTTTCCAGGATCGCACAAATCCTCTCCCAATCAACTTTCTTGATGCTCCAGAGTTTCCTTGGGTGACAAGCTATGCTCCTGCTACACCAAAATTTTTCTAGGCAAAATACTTTCTTTCACCAATTTATTGATGACCCCGGGGTCATCGTTTTTCTGGCCTGAAACCCATTTTTCCAGGATCGCACAAATCCTCTCCCAATCAAGTTTCTTGATGCTCCAGAGTTACCTTGGTTGACAAGCAATGCTCCTGCTACTCCAAAATGTTTCTAGGGAAAATATATTTTTTCCACCAAAATTTTTGATGACCCCGGGGTCATGGTTTTTCTGGCCTGAAACCCATTTTTCCAGGATCGCACAAATCCTCTCCCAATCAACTTTCTTGATGCTCCAGAGTTTCCTTGGGTGACAAGCAATGCTCCTGCTACACCAAAATGTTTCTAGGCAAAATATTTTTTTCACCAATTTATTGATGACCCCGGGGTCATCGTTTTTCTGGCCTGAAACCCATTTCTCCAGGATCGCACAAATCCTCTCCCAATCAAGTTTCTTGATGCTCCAGAGTTATTTTGGTTGACAAGCAATGCTCCTGCTACTCCAAAATGTTTCTAGGCAAAATATTTTTTTCCCACCAAAATTTTTGATGACCCCGGGGTCATCGTTTTTCTGGCCTGAAACCCATTTTTCCAGAATCGCACAAATCCTCTTCCAATCAAGTTTCTTGATGCTCCAGAGGTACCTTGGTTGACAAGCAATGCTCCTGCTACACCAAAATGTTTCTAGGCAAAATATTTTTTTCACACCAAAATTTTTGATGACCCCGGGGTCATCGTTTTTCTGGCCTGAAAACCATTTTTCCAGGATCGCACAAATCCTCTTCCAATCAACTTTCTTGATGCTCCAGAGGTACCTTGGTTGACAAGCAATGCTCCTGCTACACCAAAATGTTTCTAGGAAAAAATATTTTTTTTCACCAATCTTTGGATGACCCCGGGGTCATGGTTTTTTTGGCCTAAAACCCATTTTTCCAGGATCGCACAAATCCTCTCCCAATCAAATTTCTTGATGCTCCAGAGTTTCCTTGGGTGACAAGCTATGCTCCTGCTACACCAAAATGTTTCTAGGCAAAATACTTTCTTTCACCAATTTATTGATGACCCCGGGGTCATCGTTTTTCTGGCCTGAAACCCATTTTTCCAGGATCGCACAAATCCTCTCCCAATCAAGTTTCTTGATGCTCCAGAGTTACCTTGGTTGACAAGCAATGCTCCTGCTACTCCAAAATGTTTCTAGGGAAAATATATTTTTTCCACCAAAATTTTTGATGACCCCGGGGTCATGGTTTTTCTGGCCTGAAACCCATTTTTCCAGGATCCCACAAATCCTCTTCCAATCAAGTTTCTTGATGCTCCAGAGTTTCCTTGGGTGACAAGCAATGCTCCTGCTACACCAAAATGTTTCTAGGCAAAATATTTTTTTCACCAATTTATTGATGACCCCGGGGTCATCGTTTTTCTGGCCTGAAACCCATTTTTCCAGGATCGCACAAATCCTCTCCCAATCAACTTTCTTGATGCTCCAGAGTTTCCTTGGGTGACAAGCTATGCTCCTGCTACACCAAAATGTTTCTAGGCAAAATACTTTCTTTCACCAATTTATTGATGACCCCGGGGTCATCGTTTTTCTGGCCTGAAACCCATTTTTCCAGGATCGCACAAATCCTCTCCCAATCAAGTTTCTTGATGCTCCAGTGTTACCTTGGTTGACAAGCAATGCTCCTGCTACTCCAAAATGTTTCTAGGGAAAATATATTTTTTCCACCAAAATTTTTGATGACCCCGGGGTCATGGTTTTTCTGGCCTGAAACCCATTTTTCCAGGATCGCACAAATCCTCTTCCAATCAAGTTTCTTGATGCTCCAGAGTTACCTTGGTTGACAAGCAATGCTCCTGCTACTCCAAAATGTTTCTAGGCAAAATATTTTTTTTCCACCAAAATTTTTGATGACCCCGGGGTCATGGTTTTTCTGGCCTAAAACCCATTTTTCCAGGATCGCATAAATCCTCTCCCAATCAACTTTCTTGATGCTCCAGAGTTTCCTTGGGTGACAAGCAATGCTCCTGCTACACCAAAATGTTTCAAGGCAAAATATTTTTTTTCACCAATTTTTTGATGACCCCGGGGTCATCGTTTTTCTGGCCTGAAACCCATTTTTCCAGGATCGCACAAATCCTCTCCCAATCAACTTTCTTGATGCTCCAGAGTTTCCTTGGGTTACAAGCTATGCTCCTGCTACACCAAAATGTTTCTAGGCAAAATATTTTTTTTCACCAATTTTTTGATGACCCCGGGGTCATCGTTTTTCTGGCCTGAAACCCATTTTTCCAGGATCGCACAAATCCTCTCCCAATCAAGTTTCTTGATGCTCCAGAGGTACCTTGGTTTACAAGCAATGCTCCTGCTACTCCAAAATGTTTCTAGGCAAAATATTTTTTTTCCACCAAAATTTTTGATGACCCCGGGATCATGGTTTTTCTGGCCTAAAACCCATTTTTCCAGGATCGCATAAATCCTCTCCCAATCAACTTTCTTGATGCTCCAGAGTTTCCTTGGGTGACAAGCTATGCTCCTGCTACACCAAAATGTTTCTAGGCAAAATACTTTCTTTCACCAATTTATTGATGACCCCGGGGTCATCGTTTTTCTGGCCTGAAACCCATTTTTCCAGGATCGCACAAATCCTCTCCCAATCAAGTTTCTTGATGCTCCAGAGTTACCTTGGTTGACAAGCAATGCTCCTGCTACTCCAAAATGTTTCTAGGGAAAATATATTTTTTCCACCAAAATTTTTGATGACCCCGGGGTCATGGTTTTTCTGGCCTGAAACCCATTTTTCCAGGATCGCACAAATCCTCTCCCAATCAACTTTCTTGATGCTCCAGAGTTTCCTTGGGTGACAAGCAATGCTCCTGCTACACCAAAATGTTTCTAGGCAAAATATTTTTTTCACCAATTTATTGATGACCCCGGGGTCATCGTTTTTCTGGCCTGAAACCCATTTCTCCAGGATCGCACAAATCCTCTCCCAATCAAGTTTCTTGATGCTCCAGAGTTATTTTGGTTGACAAGCAATGCTCCTGCTACTCCAAAATGTTTCTAGGCAAAATATTTTTTTCCCACCAAAATTTTTGATGACCCCGGGGTCATCGTTTTTCTGGCCTGAAACCCATTTTTCCAGAATCGCACAAATCCTCTTCCAATCAAGTTTCTTGATGCTCCAGAGGTACCTTGGTTGACAAGCAATGCTCCTGCTACACCAAAATGTTTCTAGGCAAAATATTTTTTTCACACCAAAATTTTTGATGACCCCGGGGTCATCGTTTTTCTGGCCTGAAAACCATTTTTCCAGGATCGCACAAATCCTCTTCCAATCAAGTTTCTTGATGCTCCAGAGGTACCTTGGTTGACAAGCAATGCTCCTGCTACACCAAAATGTTTCTAGGAAAAAATATTTTTTTTCACCAATCTTTGGATGACCCCGGGGTCATGGTTTTTTTGGCCTAAAACCCATTTTTCCAGGATCGCACAAATCCTCTCCCAATCAAATTTCTTGATGCTCCAGAGTTTCCTTGGGTGACAAGCTATGCTCCTGCTACACCAAAATGTTTCTAGGCAAAATACTTTCTTTCACCAATTTATTGATGACCCCGGGGTCATCGTTTTTCTGGCCTGAAACCCATTTTTCCAGGATCGCACAAATCCTCTCCCAATCAAGTTTCTTGATGCTCCAGAGTTACCTTGGTTGACAAGCAATGCTCCTGCTACTCCAAAATGTTTCTAGGGAAAATATATTTTTTCCACCAAAATTTTTGATGACCCCGGGGTCATGGTTTTTCTGGCCTGAAACCCATTTTTCCAGGATCCCACAAATCCTCTTCCAATCAAGTTTCTTGATGCTCCAGAGTTTCCTTGGGTGACAAGCAATGCTCCTGCTACACCAAAATGTTTCTAGGCAAAATATTTTTTTCACCAATTTATTGATGACCCCGGGGTCATCGTTTTTCTGGCCTGAAACCCATTTTTCCAGGATCGCACAAATCCTCTCCCAATCAACTTTCTTGATGCTCCAGAGTTTCCTTGGGTGACAAGCTATGCTCCTGCTACACCAAAATGTTTCTAGGCAAAATACTTTCTTTCACCAATTTATTGATGACCCCGGGGTCATCGTTTTTCTGGCCTGAAACCCATTTTTCCAGGATCGCACAAATCCTCTCCCAATCAAGTTTCTTGATGCTCCAGTGTTACCTTGGTTGACAAGCAATGCTCCTGCTACTCCAAAATGTTTCTAGGGAAAATATATTTTTTCCACCAAAATTTTTGATGACCCCGGGGTCATGGTTTTTCTGGCCTGAAACCCATTTTTCCAGGATCGCACAAATCCTCTTCCAATCAAGTTTCTTGATGCTCCAGAGTTACCTTGGTTGACAAGCAATGCTCCTGCTACTCCAAAATGTTTCTAGGCAAAATATTTTTTTTCCACCAAAATTTTTGATGACCCCGGGGTCATGGTTTTTCTGGCCTAAAACCCATTTTTCCAGGATCGCATAAATCCTCTCCCAATCAACTTTCTTGATGCTCCAGAGTTTCCTTGGGTGACAAGCAATGCTCCTGCTACACCAAAATGTTTCAAGGCAAAATATTTTTTTTCACCAATTTTTTGATGACCCCGGGGTCATCGTTTTTCTGGCCTGAAACCCATTTTTCCAGGATCGCACAAATCCTCTCCCAATCAACTTTCTTGATGCTCCAGAGTTTCCTTGGGTTACAAGCTATGCTCCTGCTACACCAAAATGTTTCTAGGCAAAATATTTTTTTTCACCAATTTTTTGATGACCCCGGGGTCATCGTTTTTCTGGCCTGAAACCCATTTTTCCAGGATCGCACAAATCCTCTCCCAATCAAGTTTCTTGATGCTCCAGAGGTACCTTGGTTTACAAGCAATGCTCCTGCTACTCCAAAATGTTTCTAGGCAAAATATTTTTTTTCCACCAAAATTTTTGATGACCCCGGGATCATGGTTTTGCTGGCCTAAAACCCATTTTTCCAGGATCGCACAAATCCTCTCCCAATCAACTTTCTTGATGCTCCAGAGTTTCCTTGGGTGACAAGCAATGCTCCTGCTACACCAAAATGTTTCTAGGCAAAATATTTTTTTCACCAATTTATTGATGGACCCCGGGGTCATCGTTTTTCTGGCCTGAAACCCATTTCTCCAGGATCGCACAAATCCTCTCCCAATCAAGTTTCTTGATGCTCCAGAGTTATTTTGGTTGACAAGCAATGCTCCTGCTACTCCAAAATGTTTCTAGGCAAAATATTTTTTTCCACCAAAATTTTTGATGACCCCGGGGTCATCGTTTTTCTGGCCTGAAACCCATTTTTCCAGAATCGCACAAATCCTCTTCCAATCAAGTTTCTTGATGCTCCAGAGGTACCTGGTTGACAAGCAATGCTCCTGCTACTCCAAAATGTTTCTGGGCAAAATATTTTTTTCCCACCAAAATTTTTGATGACCCCGGGGTCATCGTTTTTCTGGCCTGAAAACCATTTTTCCAGGATCGCACAAATCCTCTTCCAATCAAGTTTCTTGATGCTCCAGAGGTAACTTGGTTGACAAGCAATGCTCCTGCTACTCCAAAATGTTTCTAGGCAAAATATTTTTTTTCCACCAAAATTTTTGACGACCCCGGGATCATGGTTTTGCTGGCCTAAAACCCATTTTTCCAGGATCGCACAAATCCTCTCCCAATCAAATTTCTTGATGCTCCAGAGTTTCCTTGGGTGACAAGCAATGCTCCTGCTACACCAAATGTTTCTAGGCAAAATATTTTTTTTCACCAATTTTTGGATGACCCCGGGGTCATCGTTTTTTTTGGCCTGAAACCCATTTTTCCAGGATCGCACAAATCCTCTCCCAATCAAATTTCTTGATGCTCCAGAGTTTCCTTGGGTGACAAGCTATGCTCCTGCTACACCAAAATGTTTCTAGGCAAAATACTTTCTTTCACCAATTTATTGATGACCCCGGGGTCATCGTTTTTCAGGCCTGAAACGCATTTTTCCAGGATCGCAAAAATCCTCTCCCAATCAAGTTTCTTGATGCTCCAGAGTTACCTTGGTTGACAAGCAATGCTCCTGCTACTCCAAAATGTTTCTAGGGAAAATATATATTTTCCACCAAAATTTTTGATGACCGCGGGGTCATGGTTTTTCTGGCCTGAAACCCATTTTTCCAGGATCGCACAAATCCTCTTCCAATCAAGTTTCTTGATGCTCTTGAGGTACCTTGGTTGACAAGCAATGCTCCTGCTACTCCAAAATGTTTCTAGGCAAAATATTTTTTTTCCACCAAAATTTTTGATGACCCCGGGGTCATGGTTTTTCTGGCCTAAAACCCATTTTTCCAGGATCGCACAAATCCTCTCCCAATCAACTTTCTTGATGCTCCAGAGTTTCCTTGGATGACAAGCAATGCTCCTGCTACACCAAAATGTTTCTAGGCAAAATATTTTTTTTCACCAATTTTTTGATGACCCCGGGGTCATCGTTTTTCTGGCCTGAAACCCATTTTTCCAGGATCGCACAAATCCTCTCCCAATCATGTTTCTTGATGCTCCAGAGTTACCTTGGTTGACAAGCAATGCTCCTGCTACTCCAAAATGTTTCTAGGGAAAATATATTTTTTCCACCAAAATTTTTGATGACCCCGGGGTCATGGTTTTTCTGGCCTGAAACCCATTTTTCCAGGATCGTACAAATCCTCTTCCAATCAAGTTTCTTGATGCTCCAGAGGTACCTTGGTTGACAAGCAATGCTCCTGCTACTCCAAAATGTTTCTAGGCAAAATATTTTTTTTCCACCAAAATTTTTGATGACCCCGGGGTCATGGTTTTTCTGGCCTAAAACCCATTTTTCCAGGATCGCACAAATCCACTCCCAATCAACTTTCTTGATGCTCCAGGGTTTCCTTCGGTGACAAGCAATGCTCCTGCTACACCAAAATGTTTCTAGGCAAAATATTTTTTTCACACCAAAATTTTTGATGACCCCGGGGTCATCGTTTTTCTGGCCTGAAAACCATTTTTCCAGGATCGCACAAATCCTCTTCCAATCAAGTTTCTTGATGCTCCAGAGGTACCTTGGTTGACAAGCAATGCTCCTGCTACACCAAAATGTTTCTAGGAAAAATATTTTTTTTCACCAATCTTTGGATGACCCCGGGGTCATGGTTTTTTTGGCCTAAAACCCATTTTTCCAGGATCGCACAAATCCTCTCCCAATCAAATTTCTTGATGCTCCAGAGTTTCCTTGGGTGACAAGCTATGCTCCTGCTACACCAAAATGTTTCTAGGCAAAATACTTTCTTTCACCAATTTATTGATGACCCCGGGGTCATCGTTTTTCTGGCCTGAAACCCATTTTTCCAGGATCGCACAAATCCTCTCCCAATCAAGTTTCTTGATGCTCCAGAGTTACCTTGGTTGACAAGCAATGCTCCTGCTACTCCAAAATGTTTCTAGGGAAAATATATTTTTTCCACCAAAATTTTTGATGACCCCGGGGTCATGGTTTTTCTGGCCTGAAACCCATTTTTCCAGGATCCCACAAATCCTCTTCCAATCAAGTTTCTTGATGCTCCAGAGTTTCCTTGGGTGACAAGCAATGCTCCTGCTACACCAAAATGTTTCTAGGCAAAATATTTTTTTCACCAATTTATTGATGACCCCGGGTCATCGTTTTTCTGGCCTGAAACCCATTTTTCCAGGATCGCACAAATCCTCTCCCAATCAACTTTCTTGATGCTCCAGAGTTTCCTTGGGTGACAAGCTATGCTCCTGCTACACCAAAATGTTTCTAGGCAAAATACTTTCTTTCACCAATTTATTGATGACCCCGGGGTCATCGTTTTTCTGGCCTGAAACCCATTTTTCCAGGATCGCACAAATCCTCTCCCAATCAAGTTTCTTGATGCTCCAGTGTTACCTTGGTTGACAAGCAATGCTCCTGCTACTCCAAAATGTTTCTAGGGAAAATATATTTTTTCCACCAAAATTTTTGATGACCCCGGGGTCATGGTTTTTCTGGCCTGAAACCCATTTTTCCAGGATCGCACAAATCCTCTTCCAATCAAGTTTCTTGATGCTCCAGAGTTACCTTGGTTGACAAGCAATGCTCCTGCTACTCCAAAATGTTTCTAGGCAAAATATTTTTTTTCCACCAAAATTTTTGATGACCCCGGGGTCATGGTTTTTCTGGCCTAAAACCCATTTTTCCAGGATCGCATAAATCCTCTCCCAATCAACTTTCTTGATGCTCCAGAGTTTCCTTGGGTGACAAGCAATGCTCCTGCTACACCAAAATGTTTCAAGGCAAAATATTTTTTTTCACCAATTTTTTGATGACCCCGGGGTCATCGTTTTTCTGGCCTGAAACCCATTTTTCCAGGATCGCACAAATCCCTCTCCCAATCAACTTTCTTGATGCTCCAGAGTTTCCTTGGGTTACAAGCTATGCTCCTGCTACACCAAAATGTTTCTAGGCAAAATATTTTTTTTCACCAATTTTTTGATGACCCCGGGGTCATCGTTTTTCTGGCCTGAAACCCATTTTTCCAGGATCGCACAAATCCTCTCCCAATCAAGTTTCTTGATGCTCCAGAGGTACCTTGGTATACAAGCAATGCTCCTGCTACTCCAAAATGTTTCTAGGCAAAATATTTTTTTTTCCACCAAAATTTTTGATGACCCCGGGATCATGGTTTTGCTGGCCTAAAACCCATTTTTCCAGGATCGCACAAATCCTCTCCCAATCAACTTTCTTGATGCTCCAGAGTTTCCTTGGGTGACAAGCAATGCTCCTGCTACACCAAAATGTTTCTAGGCAAAATATTTTTTTCACCAATTTATTGATGACCCCGGGGTCATCGTTTTTCTGGCCTGAAACCCATTTCTCCAGGATCGCACAAATCCTCTCCCAATCAAGTTTCTTGATGCTCCAGAGTTATTTTGGTTGACAAGCAATGCTCCTGCTACTCCAAAATGTTTCTAGGCAAAATATTTTTTTCCCACCAAAATTTTTGATGACCCCGGGGTCATCGTTTTTCTGGCCTGAAACCCATTTTTCCAGAATCGCACAAATCCTCTTCCAATCAAGTTTCTTGATGCTCCAGAGGTACCTTGGTTGACAAGCAATGCTCCTGCTACTCCAAAATGTTTCTGGGCAAAATATTTTTTTCCCACCAAAATTTTTGATGACCCCGGGGTCATCGTTTTTCTGGCCTGAAAACCATTTTTCCAGGATCGCACAAATCCTCTTCCAATCAAGTTTCTTGATGCTCCAGAGGTAACTTGGTTGACAAGCAATGCTCCTGCTACTCCAAAATGTTTCTAGGCAAAATATTTTTTTTCCACCAAAATTTTTGACGACCCCGGGATCATGGTTTTGCTGGCCTAAAACCCATTTTTCCAGGATCGCACAAATCCTCTCCCAATCAAATTTCTTGATGCTCCAGAGTTTCCTTGGGTGACAAGCAATGCTCCTGCTACACCAAAATGTTTCTAGGCAAAATATTTTTTTTCACCAATTTTTGGATGACCCCGGGGTCATCGTTTTTTTGGCCTGAAACCCATTTTTCCAGGATCGCACAAATCCTCTCCCAATCAAATTTCTTGATGCTCCAGAGTTTCCTTGGGTGACAAGCTATGCTCCTGCTACACCAAAATGTTTCTAGGCAAAATACTTTCTTTCACCAATTTATTGATGACCCCGGGGTCATCGTTTTTCAGGCCTGAAACGCATTTTTCCAGGATCGCAAAAATCCTCTCCCAATCAAGTTTCTTGATGCTCCAGAGTTACCTTGGTTGACAAGCAATGCTCCTGCTACTCCAAAATGTTTCTAGGGAAAATATATTTTTTCCACCAAAATTTTTGATGACCCCGGGGTCATGGTTTTTCTGGCCTGAAACCCATTTTTCCAGGATCCCACAAATCCTCTTCCAATCAAGTTTCTTGATGCTCCAGAGTTTCCTTGGGTGACAAGCAATGCTCCTGCTACACCAAAATGTTTCTAGGCAAAATATTTTTTTCACCAATTTATTGATGACCCCGGGGTCATCGTTTTTCTGGCCTGAAACCCATTTTTCCAGGATCGCACAAATCCTCTCCCAATCAACTTTCTTGATGCTCCAGAGTTTCCTTGGGTGACAAGCTATGCTCCTGCTACACCAAAATGTTTCTAGGCAAAATACTTTCTTTCACCAATTTATTGATGACCCCGGGGTCATCGTTTTTCTGGCCTGAAACCCATTTTTCCAGGATCGCACAAATCCTCTCCCAATCAAGTTTCTTGATGCTCCAGTGTTACCTTGGTTGACAAGCAATGCTCCTGCTACTCCAAAATGTTTCTAGGGAAAATATATTTTTTCCACCAAAATTTTTGATGACCCCGGGGTCATGGTTTTTCTGGCCTGAAACCCATTTTTCCAGGATCGCACAAATCCTCTTCCAATCAAGTTTCTTGATGCTCCAGAGTTACCTTGGTTGACAAGCAATGCTCCTGCTACTCCAAAATGTTTCTAGGCAAAATATTTTTTTTCCACCAAAATTTTTGATGACCCCGGGGTCATGGTTTTTCTGGCCTAAAACCCATTTTTCCAGGATCGCATAAATCCTCTCCCAATCAACTTTCTTGATGCTCCAGAGTTTCCTTGGGTGACAAGCAATGCTCCTGCTACACCAAAATGTTTCAAGGCAAAATATTTTTTTTCACCAATTTTTTGATGACCCCGGGGTCATCGTTTTTCTGGCCTGAAACCCATTTTTCCAGGATCGCACAAATCCTCTCCCAATCAACTTTCTTGATGCTCCAGA
>NW_027101351.1:0-117945 GCF_035046505.1 Tiliqua scincoides
TTGACAGCACATGTAAAAATCGAGAGAGCGGAGATCTGAGTCTCATCCCCATTGAAGGAGTTCAAAAATGTTGCATTTGTAGGAATGGAGCACCTGACATTCAGTGGCTGGGTGAAACCAATCCCAAAATATAGTGGGACATCCACTAAAATTGAGTGTCGGGAGAGTTAGAGAAGAAAATATTTATTTGCCCAGCGTGTAATTAGTCTATGGCACTATTAGTCTGTGGCACTCCTTGCCACAGGATGTGGTGATGGCGCCTGGCCTAGATGCCTTTAAAAGAGGATTGGACAGATTTTGGGAAGAAAAGTCCATCGCTGGTTACAAGCCGTGATGGGTATGTGCAACCTCCTGATTTTATACATCGGCTATATCTGAATGCCAGGTTCAAGGGCAGTGGCAACAGGATGCAGGGCTCTTGTTCTCTTTGTATGCTCCTGGAGGCATCTGGTGGGCCACTGTGAGATAAAGGAAGCTGAACTAGATGGGCCTTTGTTCTGATCCAGATTCTTATGTTCTTATTTTAAATTATCCTTGAACCTCTTTGGCTGAATCCAAAGGTGTTGTGAAGGATTTCAGATGAAAAGATGTTGACGTTGCAGGGGAAAAGAAAGATCATAGAGTTGGAAAGTGCCCACAAGGTCATCTAGTCCAACCCCCTGCCTATAGCAGGATCATTGTCAAGTATGATAATGTGTATGATCTTGAAGTTAATTCTATATGGTCTTATATGGGAGAAGGTCCATCGTGGGGGTGACACAATAAGTTCTTGCACCAGGTGACAAAAACCCTAGAGACACCTCTGTTATGTAACCGTTATTACAGCTCTTGCCTTGGTGCCCTCAGAGACAGCATTGCTGCTCTGGAACACACTCTTGCTGGAAGGCAACAGCTGAGCTCGCCCTGATCCTAGCTGGCCAGGCTTGCCAGCTCAACTCAGCAAAAAAAAAAAAAAAGCCATCGGCTTTTGTTTTCCTGTTTGCATCTGTTAATTTGCTCACATTTGTGCACAATGTTCCCATGCCTGTTTGATTTGAAGCTGGCCAAGGAAATGAGGCACCAAGCGGCCAAACAAAACAAACCCTCTCTGCGAGTGGACAAGCAGAGAGATATTGTGCTCAAGGGGGGGGGTGTCTCAAAAGCATTTCTCACTGAGCTCAGATTGAGGACTGGGCCATCAGGGTAGTGGTGTTTTAAGGATGCCGCAGGCCAGCCAGAGTCATAGGCCAGACATTATATGAGCTGGGTTGCAGTCTTTCCAGGATCGGGGCCAAGGAACCCTCAAACCAGCTGCCCCAGTTTCACCAGGGAACAGCCACATGTGGTTCCAAGAGAGCAGCACAAAACCCCTCTGCGCAGCTGAAAGCAAAAGATTTCAGAATTGTATGTGCAAAATGTATTCGGTTCTGAGATGTTCTGTGTATTTTGAGGATTCTCAATAATTCAAATAATGATTTGGGTACCATTGTTAAATTTCAGCTCACCGACAGCGGTTTCCATGCATAATTTTTTTTTTATTTCCTCATCTATACAGTTGAGTTCCAACAGCATTTTTTATTCAAGTAATAGAATTGAGGGGGAGAGGGGGCCTTGTAAGTCGTCTAGTGCCTACCCCCTGCTCAGTGCAGGAAATCCAGGACTACAACATCCCCAAAAGGTGGTTGAGCAGCTGCTACTGGAAGACCTCCAGAGGGGGAAGAGCCCCCCTTCCCCAGGCTGGACCGTGGAGCGCAGCCCAATTTTAGATTCTTTCATGCACACACAATGGACCTTTGGGGTGCTCCACCCCCAGCTCACTGCTATGCCCTCCATGACGTCCCAGAGTCCAAACCCCAGTTCCATGGAGACTAGAGCGGGGTCCCACCCACCCACCCCGTTAGTTTTCAGCAGTAGACCAGCTGCTGGAGGAGAGAAGAGGGGTACCCCAGCAGGCCCCTTTCTCTAATGCAGGGGTGCCCAAACCCCGGCCCTGGGGCCACCTGTGGCCCTCAAGGCCTCTCAATGCAGCACTCAGGGAACCCCCAGTCTCCAATGAGCCTCTAGCCCTCTGGAGATTTGTTGGAGCCCACACTGGCCAGGCACAACTGCTCTCAGTATGAGGGCGACTGTTTGACCTCTCGCGTGAGCTGTGGGATGAGGGCTCCCTCCACTGCTTGCTTTTTCATGTCTGTGATGCAGCAGAGGCAGCAAAAAAAAGGCCAGCCTTGCTTTCTGCAAGGCCTTTTATAGGCCTTGAGCTATTGCAAGACCTTCATTCATTCATATAAGTTCATCTTTAATATATTCACTTATGTAAACTTATGTAAATTTATTCAAATTTTAAATGTAAATTAATTCTTCCCCCCCCCCGGCCCCTGACATAGTGTCAGAGAGCTGATGTGACCCTCCTGCCAAAAACTTTGGACACCCCTGCTCTAATGAGTGATGTAGTCAGGCCTGGTAATGCTTCCTAGTGGTGACAGCACTTTTGCGGAAATAAATGTGTTTGTCTCTAAGTTGCAGCAGCCAGACCTATTGTCGCGGGCGTACAGCAGGAAGCTGCAACTCCCTTTATGTTCGTGTTCCACGTGTGAGCAGCAAAAGAAAAGTGTGCACTTGTCACACTTTGGGAGGCAGTCACAGTTGCCCCAGGTGGAAATGTCTTGAAGTCACCATTCAAGCTCAAGCAAGGAAGGTAAAATGGCCCTTTTCCTGACCTTAACTCAGTGTCCTGAACACATAGGATGGACCCTATTTCCAGAGGCATCACTAGGGTTTGCGCCATCCTGTACAAAAGCCCCCATGATGGACTTCCTCCCATACCAGACCATACAGAATAAATCGCAAGATCATATGCACAGCAGAAATGCAGTGGCATCACTAGGGTTGATGCAACCCCCTTTATTTATTTGATTGATTGATTGATTGATTAAATATGGAGCCGTACAGCTCACCCAACAAATCAATAATCAACAAAAATAACCAGTGGCCAATTTGATAACACTCACATAACCGAAGAGTTCTAGAATGTATCTAATACGTTCTGGTATCCATGGGAAGGAGAGCTGACTCATACTCACTGACCCTATTGGTTCCCTACTGTGTCATAGCAATATCTCATTGGAACGCAGAACAACCAGTCTCATTGGTCAGTTTTGAGTTAAAGGAATCTGCTTTTTGTTACATAAGGCAGTTGTGTTTTCCCTTTCTGGTTATTTGCCTGTAACTCCTGCACATGCCCAATCTCATCTGATCTTGGAAGCTAAGCAGGGTCAGGCCTGGTTAGTACTTGGATGGGAGACCGCCTGGGAATACCGGGTGCTGTAGGCTTATACCATAGTCTTTCGAGACTGAAGGTTGCCAACCACCACCTTGACAGAGCACAGATATTTCAATGCAGTTTGTTTCATTACATTCTGCATTAAATGATCCATCGAATGATATATAAAATGATGGTATTATTCGAAAATAGCAAGGCTTCCACAATTTTGGCCAGTGTTGGTGTCTGTCCCACCCACCCCCAAGTGTGGTCAGTGTGGTCCACATCCACTCACCCCCCTAATGACACCACTGACTATTTTGTCAGTCTTCTGTTCTATATTTTTTTTCCAGGACCAAGAGAGAAATATCAAATAAAAAGTCAACAGGCACTGCTCCTTGTCTCCTCTTGCTGGAACCCAGGGCTGATGTGATTCTGCTAACACTCCGCCCCCACTTCTTTCAGCTTAGGATTGACCGTGGGTGGCAGTCGCAGCAGGAACAGTGTTCCATCCCAGTCCCCAAAGCATCCCCGGGATGCAACGAGGACAACACCAATGGCCTTCGTGTCCCGGTTCTCCCGGAATGGATCCCGGACTCCCAGCCGGAGGGCTCCTGACGACACCAGCCGTCACTCCATCCTCAGCGTCTTTGAGTTGGAGAGGTTGCTCTACACAGGGAAGACCACCTGTAACCATGCTGATGAAGTCTGGCCAGGTCTCTACCTGGGAGATCAGTATGTACAGGTCCAGCAATTGGGACCAAACCCTACTACTTTGGGCTGGCGAAGGTGGTGGGGAGAAAGGGCAGTGTGCAGACCTGGCCTTGGGTTAGAACCTGTGCAGGAAAAGGCATCGGTTTTTACCCAAGCAGACTGATCAGGTGGGACCCCTGTGATGATAATAGCCAATGCAAGTAGGTAGCTGAGAGTAGCTAAGTGGGCTGTACTGTAGAACCTAAAGTAACTCCAGGGTTAGAAACTTGCTCCAGCCAAGATTCGAGCCAGACTGAACTCTTACCTCCTAGAGCAGGCCCTGCAAACCAACTCAGGCTCTAGAGGTGGGACCTCCTTATCCGCAGATTCGTGACCCTTAACGCGGGTCCTAATCTACATGTGTCTGGAGGGCCTCAGCTTTCCTCCCCACCACAACCAGAAGTGCTTCATTGGGGAGGCGTTCTGAGGTGCGGAGAGTTCTCATGTGCCTTCCCTGTGCCTCAGAACACCTCTGAACATGACTGGAAGGCACTTCTAGCCATGCCTGGAGGTCCTCTGAGGGACCCACCCACAGATTTCATTATCTGTGGGTTTTTGTATTCATGGTGGGTGCAGGAACAGATCTCTTGCAGATACCAAGGTCTGACCTCTACCAGACAAAAAAGTGTCTCCTTGAAAAGGTTCACACTGGAGCTTAGAACCTTATACTTCTGAGGCTTCTGGAGATCTCTTGGTCGACCCTTTGGTGTCTCTAGCAAGTCAGCTTGAGTAAAGGTGGTCTTCAGGCAGATCTTAAGGGAGCTCTGGTTGGTAGCTTTGAAGAACTGGACTGTTGAATTGGGGGACCGAGTTTAGAGAAACTGTTCCCCCCCCCAGCTGATCCTCCCCTACACTGGGCTACGTGAGTCCTTCATAATGACCTTCACCTTAGAAATGCCAGAGATTGAACCTGAGACTTTCTGCCCCTGAGCTACAGTCCTTGAGTAGGATACTACTTTATCATTTCAGAGCCACAATTGGGGGAGAGGGTCTAGAGAAGAACAGGAGGAACTTGTCCTGCAATTGTCACAAGGTGATGAGCAAAGAGGATAAGAGTCTAGAGGTGGATGTGGAGTCAGTAGAGACAGTGACACGGGGTTCAAGAAGATGAGTTAGTGTTCATGGCCTTCACTGCTTCGCTGTCTCCACCATGCAGAGATATAGCGGCCAACCGACGTGAGCTGGCCCGCCTGGGCATCACCCACATCCTCAATGCCTCCCACAGCAAGTGGCGAGGGGGGGCCGAGTACTACGAGGGCACCGGCATCTGCTACCTGGGCATCGAGGCGCACGACTCCCCCACCTTCGACATGAGTCCCTACTTTGAGCCTGCGGCTGACTTCATCCACACGGCACTGAACAGGAGTCGAGGTGAGTCAGGGGGAGGGAGCACCAGTAGAGCATGGTGGCTCAATAGCTCAGCTCCATCGGAACTAGAATCCCCCTCCCCTACCGGCTTGGTGGAGGGTCAGTTTGAATGCTCAAGTTGCTGCGCTGGACATGTGGGCTTGCAATCCAGGCTGACTTGGGCATGCGAGTGAAGTGTTGGTGCAGTCATATCAATGCGCACCCCTCCTGTCTGGCTGTGTGCTATACTGAGCGATGAAGCTTAATTTGCTAGACCCAATTAAGGAGACAACGGCTCTGCTCCTGTAGCTGTGGCACACTGAAAACAGAAGGGAAAGGGGGTTAAAACCTCCCTCCTCCCCACAGGGGCACCCCTCAGTTGCAAGGAGGGAGAGAGGCAAGGAGTGAGGGGAGAGTTTCTCTGAGCAATCTGAACTCAAAAACTGTGTTTGCGAAGCCTCGGGGGGGGGAGTTTCCAAGCCAGTGGTGTAGCTGAGGGAGGGTCCCAGGGATACAGTTATCCTGGGTGCCAATCCAAGGGGGGGCGGCATCAGGTCCTACAATGGCCACCAGGGTCCTACTCCCCTTCACCCGCAGTTAAGCCACTCGGAGTGAAACGACCTGCTTTGGCCAGTCTTGCCCCGAGTGGTACAAGGAGGGTGTTCGGAGACCACCAGAAGGCCTTAGAACAGCCATATTCAACCACTGTGCCATGGCACACTGGTGTGCCACGAGTGGTCTACAGGTGTGCCACAGGAATTTGGGGAAGGTCATTTATTAATAGGGCCAATGGGAGATGTGAGCCCCCACTGGCAGCATAGTGTGCCTTGTCAATTGTCAAAAACCTAGTGGTGTGCCTTGACTGTTTTAGTGCCTTGTCAGTGTGCATGAGATGAAAAAGGTTGAAAATCACTGCCTTAGAATGTCACCAGGTTTTTGGGGCAAACTGGAGCACAACTCTGCTCCCGTTCAGGTCAGGAGGCAGCCCAGGTCATGGGGCAGCCCTGGAAGGTGTGCCCTGGGGCAGCACTTTTTTTCCAGCTAAGCCACTTTTCCAAGCTCCAAGAATTATTTTCCAAACCCAAGGTTTGACTCGCTTGATTTCTGTGGTGCTTAGTTAGGTGTCACTTTATGTATATACATCCCATAGTCTTAATTTAAAAAATTAATTAATTAGAGTCTGTTGTACTGCAGACGGGTACTTGGGTAGGGGGAATTTGGAAAGTTGCATGGTCTCTCCTAACTTCTGAATCAGAAGTTCTCTGCTGATGATGGAGGCTGATGGTGCCCAAGTCCTCAAAAGTCCTATCTTCATTCAGGAAGGATACTGGTTCACTGTGCTGTGGGAGTGAGCCGATCGGCCACCCTGGTCCTCGCCTACCTCATGATTTACCACCGCTTGACCTTGGTAGAGGCCATCAAGACCGTCAAGGACCATCGAGGCATCATCCCCAACCGGGGCTTCCTGCGGCAGTTGGTCGTCTTGGACAATTCCCTCCAGCTGAAACACAGATCATGAGCAGGCAGGTCATCAGGGAACCATGTCGGGGTCAAACCTGCCTTGTGTTGGGTCAGCTGGGACCTTTGAGATTCCTGCCCTACAGAAGCCCAACTAAAACACTCCTCTGGCCTACAAGGCCATCAACCTCCAGTGCCCTCAGTCATAGCTCCAGGTGCCACCAAAGGTCTGCAAGCTAAGGTTTCTAAGGGGAGGGGGCCTTTCTCCCTCCCTTCCTGCTGGCCTTGGGAAGCCATAGAATGGGGTTCTTCTTGATAGCCACTCTGCAAGTGAGAGATGTTTAAGCTGCCTCAATACCCTCAGAGTGATATTTGGTGTGGCAACAACCCCTTAGTTACTTAGCCAAGAGCCATGTATTTTAGCTGTGACAATAAAGACCTGTAAATCTGATGTGCATCAGAGTGTGTTGAACTTTTTTTCCCCCACAAATGTGCAGCAATTATTGGACAGGGGAAGAACAGGTTAGGTTAGAGACAGCCCTTCCATGAGGTTGACCAAGGTGGGCATCTCAGGAGGCAGATGGGCATACATATATATCAAACCATATAGGCCCAATTGTGGAAGGGATTGTCACTCCCGGATTGGCCTTTTCAGCCACACTAGACGCTGTGCCAGAACCACCTTTCAGAGCGCGATACCATAGTCTTTCGAGACTGAAGGTTGCCAATACGATAGGCCCAATCCTATCTAACTTTCCAGTGCTGATGCAGCTGCAATGTAGCCCAAGGTAAGAGAACAAACATTCCCTTACCTTGAAGAGGACTCCATAACTGCCCCCCTCCATGCAGGATGCAGCACTTGCCCTGTTGGCATGGCTGCATCAGTGCTGGAAAGTTGGATAGGATTGGGCCCTAAGACACATCGGTTTGAAAGTTGCTCTTGCTTCAGTCGGGTCTGTAACTGGTGAAAAGGCATGCTGGTGAGAATGCCCATCTGCACTGCAAACACCTCTCCTCTTCTTTCTCTTCCGTAAGTAAGACTCAAGAGTGAACATAAATAGGGCAATGGATGGAGGCTCAGAAGCTATGCAGCCCACCCTGTGAAAAAGTCCTATCCAAGGATACTGAAAGCTGCCATGCTTTATATTGCCCACCAGGGGGCAGCAGAATCCCTAACAATGATCCTATCTGGCTTTATCAGAGATACAGACAAGAGAAGGATTTCTGTTCTAGTTCCGTATTTCTCTCCATGTAACATAGAGGGAAGTTCAGCTGGAGATGTGGAAGCTCTGGTCTTCAATGTGCTCTCCAGGGTGTTACCCCAAATTCTCTTGGCCCCTTTGGTCACTGGCTACTGAAAAACCTGGGGCTTTTGCCCCCCCAGCCCACCACCAATGCCACTAAGTTCCAGCCTCCCCTGATTTACTCATAGGGCTGGCCCATTCGTGAGGCAGCCTGAGATGACAGGCAATAGATTTGCTGAAGGCTGGAAAACCACCACTGCCGGAGGCGGTTTGCCAAATGACACCCTTCCCCTTACTTCACCAAGTAAACACAGCACAAAGCACAGCTCTGCTCATGCCCAGGGGTGCTAACTTGAAAACAACAAACAGGGCAACCTAGAACTATATCCGTCCTTCAGTGCAGGGCCAGTCCATCCATGACGCCCACTGACCAGGTCACAGAAAAATTAAAATTGGTTGTGACCACCCAACACAAATGCGGGTCCCAGCGTCAGCTATTTCTTGCGGCACGCCAAGTGATTGACAAGTTCCTTGTTTCAGCAGTTCCAGGCAGGAGCTTGTGAAGCCAGCAATATCTGACTCAATATCTATGTGTCGGCTCAGTAGGTCACAACAACCTCTATGGTGGCGTAACGGGGAAAAAACCACATATGGGAACTACAATAGACTCCAGATGGCAGTGTTGCACCGAGAGAAGATTGCAAAAAGTTTGTGGCCACCAAAGCCTAGCTAACCAGTTAGGGCCAAGCATGTTACTTTCAAATATGGGTCACTGTAAGGGGCTAGAGAATGCGGAATAAGAATAAATACTTAGCATTTATAGTGTGTCTTCTGAACAAGGTCCTTCACACGTATTTTCTTAAAACTAGCTGCCCAAAGTGGTGTCTAAATTGGCATGCGTGCTCATGTGCAAAGCCACATGTTCATACACCCAACCGTATCTTCACGGTTATCCAGGCAGGAAGGATCTTGAAGTTCCCAAGATTTTTCCCTCCCAGCCAGTGAAAGCACCAGGGAGAAGGCAACACTGTTTCTAATTACTGAAGAGTAACTAGGGATCTGATCACAGTGGCCATCCCCACCTCCATCTCCGTGTCCTCTGGCATTGAAGGAGAAGGTAAGGTCATCCTCCCCTCATTCCTGCTACAAGGAAAGCAAGCAAGAAGAGGCTGGGAGAATGGACAAGACGTCCCCTGCCAATTTGTTGCCTCCTCCCTCCACCGCCACTCAAAACAGGGACTTCAGCACACCTCATGAATGGGCTGGCCCTGCTCACAACAGCCCTGTAAGGCTGTCTTGAAGCAGGGAGATTCTGATGGGTGACCCTCTCCACCAACCTATTGCCTCAATCAGCCTCATGGACAGGCTGGCCCTACAGTTCATTCCCTTGGTTGGCAACCTTCAGTCTCGAAAGACTATGGTAGAAGCCTACAGCACCCGGTATGCCCAGGTGGTCTCCCATCCAAGTATTAACCAGGCCTGACCCTGCTTAGCTTCTGAGATCAGACAAGATCAGGCATCTGCAGGGTAACAGTTGATATTTCTAACTTGTGCTGGAACAGGCAGGCCAAACTGCCAGCACTATACCTAGCACAAGGTTGCTGTGGGTTGGAGCACAACTCAGAGTAAGGGAATTTTTGTCCCCTTACCCCGTATCATGCACCAGCCACCCCTTATGGGGTTAATTAGATCTGCACCAGCAAAATTGCTGGCGCATATCCGACCAGCCTGGTGTAACACTGGGCTGGCTGGAAGGGGAATTAGGATCAAGTCGATGTTGTCCAGGTCGGTCTGGAACACAGTCCACCCACCAGTCTGTCCTCCCCCGCCTCCCCCCACCCAAACAACACCCCTGTTCCACTCTCCTGCCACCCACTCCTTCGCCCTATGCTGGCCTGCACAGGCTGGCACAAACGCACCTTTTCCAAGGCTGGATTCAGCTCTGGCAAGCCAGTGCAAATCTGTGCTCTGGCCTAACAGACTCCCAAGTAGCCACAAACATACTTCTTGGCATGTTTTTCGACACTTGGAACATTTGGATTGCTTTGCCATCACTGTGCTACACCAGCTCTGCTTCCAGTAAGTAGTTCATTTCTCAATGAGGAGAAGAAACAGAGGATACATTTCCTCACAGCTTCTCATCAATTGCTTCAAAGTGGCTGTGTGCCAACACACCAGGATCAGCTCCAGGATCCAGGGGACCCTGGGACCAAACCCCTGCACTACCCCTCCATGGTGCAAAAGGGACCTACTTCTCACACCACAGGGGTAGGAATTTGAATTTGGTGCCACCTCTATTCTCCGTAGCCCAACATTCTTCTATAAGCCAGGGCCCAATGGGGCAGTAACAGCAGTGGAGAAGCATCTTAAATGCAAGGAAGGCAGTAGTAATAGCAACTGGAAAAAAACTGCTATGTGAATTTGGGGGGAAAAGGGACAGTTGCTCTCCCCCTGCTGAATATAAGAGAGTCACCACCATCAGTAAGACTGGACTTTGAAGGGGTTAAGCCCAGGATGAGACTGAAAGGGCCATCTCTCTGATGTGCTGGTGCTTCCTTTGATAGCTTTGTGGGGTGTGGCTATCATCCTGCACCAGGCTGCTAAGCAGAGGCAAGGCCATTGTTTGCAGAAGCTGGGATCACCAAGATCAGCATGGGGCATGAGGGCAATTTTGTTTGAGAGAGGATCAGCCGTTTAATCCAGTGGCTTGGATGCAAATTGTCACAGTCAGGCTAGAATGTTCCTCAGTGGATGTGTGACTGTTTGGGCATGCGCCAATTGAGTGCATGTCAAGGTCAGAAGAACTGAAACCGGTGGCAGCCCTAACCTGAAACACAGTGGAACACATGCTTCTTACCATGAGCGCTAGGGGATCTTAAGGGCAACAGAGTGGGAAACAAATGGAGAAGCCAGACATGAAGGGGCGTGGAGCAGGGTAGAAAACCCAGGACATAAATATAGGTGATCTCGTATATTGAAAGATACTTGGCCTGCAATCCTATGCATGCTTTCCCAGGAGTAAGCCCCATTTAACTGACCACTGCATAGACATGCATGCACTTGCACTGCTCATTATACTACACGTGAATTAAATTTTGTTTTGTCAGGTTGAAAATTAAGGGCCTAGTCCTCAGTGATCTCAGGTCCTTTGCATTCATTGCCCAGAGCACTGAAAGGTGAAGAGATTGTTTTGAAGAGAGCAAATAGGTTCAGGCAGAGGTTTTTCCCAGCCCAGATGCTATTGAGACAGGAATATGGATTCATCCAGGTCAGCACTCTCTATGCAAGTGGCCCCCACAGTTGGGTACATGCCGCGGAGGGGGCATGACCACAAACAGGCCCATGGCTGGCCAACCCTGAAGCATTGGGAAGTCCACTGTTGCCGCTTCTCCCCCACCATTGCCCTGTGTCTTCATGGGATGTCCACTACTACGGTGGCTCCCCACCACCATCCAGTTCACCACAGTCCATCAGGACAGCTACTGGTCTATGGTGGGAGAACAGTAGGACCAGTAGATCTTCTTACCCCAGTACCATACTATTCCCAAGGCCCCATATAGTCCAGCTTTCTGTATCTCACAGTGGCCCACCATATGCCGCAGGGAGCTAACAGACAAGATACTTGTGCTCTGTTGCCACTCCATTGCACCTGGCGTTCAGAGATAGGCTAACTCCAAAACCTGGAGGGTGCAAATAGTCATCCTGGTTCACTAACCTGTGGTGGAATTTTCCTCCATCAATCTGTCCAATCCTCTTTCAAAGGCACCAAGGCCAGGTGCCATCACCACATCCTGTGGCTAGGAGTTCCACAGATTAATGACACACTGGGTTAAGAAGTATTTTCTTTTGTCTGTTTTAACTCTCCCACCCTTAGTACTGGTGTTAAAAGAACTCCCCTCTATCCATCCCCTGCATAATTTGGTGGGTCCTGACAGATTCTCATTCTAAAAAGTGGGTCCTGATGTTAAAGGAGTGAGAAACACTGCTATATACGTTTACCTGGGAGTAAGGCAAATTAAACTCAATGGGACCTGCTTCTGAGTAGGCAAGTATACAATCAGTGGTTGTACATCAGTGGTTCTCAAACTTTTAGCACCAGGACCCACTTTTTAGAATGAGAATCTGTCAAGGCCCACTGGAAGTGATGTCATGACCGGAAGTGACATCATCAAGCAGGACTATTTGTAACAATCCTCTGCTGCAGTCCTACCCACACTTACCCAGGAGTAAGTCCCATTAACTATCATTGTTAAAAGCGTCTACATAGCCTGTTCAAACATTTCCCCAGATGCAGTCACATAGTTTAATATATTAAAAATAAAACATTGAAATGAATGGGGATCCTGGCTCGCGACCCACCTAGTGGGTCCCAACCCACAGTTTGAGAACCACTGCCATAGGGGGGCCCTGCCTGCAGCCCCTCCCTGCTTCCCAGCAGCCAGGTAGAGAAACATCTCCAGGCTCCAGAAGGTGCCACTGCCAGTCAGAAACCGAGCTGGAGCAGCCATCGATCGGCTTAATGGCCTGCCTGAGCCCAAGATGCTCTCCGGGCGCCCAGCAGCCAGGACGGAGCCAGCCACTGCCCCCTCCCAGCATCAGCGCGCTGCAAACTTGCAAACACGGGTCGCTCTCCCTGGGCTGCAACGCCATAGGTTAGAGACGCGCTCCGCAGCCAGCCAATCGCCGAGCCGTCAAGGGCCGCTATGCAAATGAGCCCACCGTTCGGGGGCGGCAATTGGCCGCCCTCCCTGGGTGGGCGCGGTCCGGGCTGCCTTTCGGAAGCCTAGTTCGAATGTATCGGCGAGAAAGATACACTGTTGCTTTCGCTGCTGACGAACGTTCGACGCGAGAGGCTCCGTCAACCCGGGTTTCGGGCGTCGTGGGAATCGGGTCTTTCGCGCTCCCGCGGGCTCGCGCTTTGCATGCATGCTCCTGCTCCAGAGAGGGGGAGGCGTCTTCTGGGGACTGCTGGACTGCACCCACTGGAGGGGCTGGGTGGAGACAGAGGAGAGTTTGGGCTCTGATTTTTTTTTTAATCATTTTTTTTAAACCTTCTTCTGCATCTCGATCCTTTCCAAGCTGCTGCTGCGCTGGGGACTCTGATGCACCCGTTCCAGTGGTGTAACGGTAAGCACGTCTGAACGGGCGCGGGTGATGGAGAAAAGGGGGCTGGCAGCTTTGGCCATCCTTTGCACGCTGGGGGGGGGCAGCATGGGAAGCCCCTCCTGGCTTAACACTCTGGATATCCACTGCCTGTCTTGTGTAGACAAGACTGACAGCCCAATCCTAACCACACTTTCCTGGGAGTAAGCCCCATTGACTCAAATGGGACTTACTTCTGAGTAGGCATGCATAGGATTGAGCTGTGAGCTGCAAGGACCAACGGCCTGACTAGGTGCAGAGCAATCTCCTCCCACCCCCCCACCCCCATGTTCACAAGCATTTTGGGCCAAGTTCATTGTCTGCTGGTGGGGTGGGGATGCGAGTCTTGTTTATAAAACAATCAGCTCCTGTAAACAAAACCCCCAGGGCGGGTTTAAATAGATCAGAAGAGCCAACTAGAAAAATGGGAGGGGGAGAGCGGGGGGGGGGTGATTCATCCTTTAGGGTCGTAGCAGGGCTCTCTGCTCTTTGTTCCCTCTTTGGGGAGTCTGTTTGCAAACAGGAGCTTTTGGTAGTTCCTGATTGGAGTCCAAGCATCAGGGTCTGGAAAGAGACAGCCCCACACACACACCCCTGTGCCCTTCCCACCGCGTGGACAAAAGCAAATCTATTTGCTTAGCTGGGGCATTGTGGATTTCTCAGGCTGGGGAAGCTCACTCATGACTTTGTCATGGCTTACTTGATCCACATAAAGGTATTTATAGCTTCTTTAGGATTCCCCCTCTTACTGGACCTAGAGTCTTCCATTTTTTGTTTGTAAATCAAAGCCCTTGTAAGCTTTGCTTTATCCTTTTAAAGGCTGCAACCTTAGACACACTTAACTGGGAGTCAAGCCCACTGAAATAAGTGGGACTTACTCCTGAGCAGGCATAGGAGTGCACTGGAAGGCCCCAGTTGGTCATCCCCTCCAGCCATAATTATTTTTTTTTTTCCATTCCTCTCGATATAATTAAATCCATGCACATTCCAAGGCTGTGAACAGTCCACCCCTTGCTACAACGAGGTGCGTTCGATCTGGTTGAAAAGAAGTTTTGTTCAAACCAGAAGGGACTTGGCTTCTGTTTCCTTCGTGCTAAACTTTATAAAAATTTATTTTGTTTGCTTGCTTTTCTACTTTGGAGACTTTTTTGGGGGGGGGGCAGGAGAATGAACAAAACACAGTGCAGCTGAGCAGTGGGACACACACATAGACCCTTTGCATGGTTGGGGGGGGGGGAAGAGAGATGCTTTTGAAAATCCTCTTTCAGGGTTTAGTTGGGAGTTGGTGGTGTCTTCAGAAGGCCCAGCAGATGGTGACTGCTTTTGTTGAGGGCTAATGGTTAATTAAAAGGAAGCAGAGCCTTGCTTGGGATGAGCCTGGATTAATTATTTCAAGCTGCTTTTGTTAGATGGCTGGCCTCTTCTCCTCTCCCTCCTCCACCCCATCCCCCTCCAACCTATAGTTTCACAAAATTTAACCCACAGCAGCCTCCAGACCATGTGCTGAGAAGACAATGGAAGGGAAGAGGAGGAGGAGGAGGAGACTGGTTTATTTTGAGTACACCCAGACACCAAGGAATCAAAGTCAGCGACAGTATTAACTTCCTGTGCCCCATTTTGCAATTGCTTTTTATAGCTAATCTCTCTCTCTTCCCCCCCCCCTTCTGTGTGAAATTGAAACAAATCTGTAAAAACAGAAAAAGGAAACCAGAGCAAGACTCATTCCTCAGCCTCTCGCAGCCGTCTACCCTGGAGATATAGAGCTTGATGCAGAATATTTTTAACCTACTCCCCTAGGAGTCAGAGAAGCGTTTTGGCTAAGTAACAAAGGTTAGTTTATGGATTTCTTGCATAGCTTTCTACTGAGTTGGATCCTTCGCTGGTGTAACTCAGAGTTGCCTGCACAAAACTGGCAGCAGGATTTACACACACAGCTTTTTTATTTACTTTTTGAATTTTTATATCCCCCTCCGAGGAGCTCAGGGTGGTGAAAGTGGTTCTTTCCCTCTTTTTGTCCTCACAACAACCCTGTGAGATAGGTGAGGCTGAGAGACATAGATAGTGACTAGTCCAAAGTCACCCAGGAAGCTTTGTGGCTGAGTGAGAATTTGAACCTGGACCTTCCAGGTCACAGTCCAACTCCCAAACCACTACATCATTCTGGCTGTCTTATGCCCAGAGTTGCTGGTCAGTCTGCATGCAGGCTCCAAAGCAAGCCTAATGGTTAAAGGTCTTCTGTCATCAAGCTAACCAGACATCTGTTTTCCAGTGATAATTCTCACATAGACTTTTCCCAGCATTAATCATGATGGAACTGGTCAAGTTGGCTAAAACACTGAGGCCTTCTTTGGCTTGTCCCTACCTCTGCCGTGAACTTTTGAGGCCTTAGGGAAGTTGCTCCTCCTCCATTTCAGACATCTGCACCTGCCATGTGGGGATATTGGCAGACCTTACAGGGTTGTTGCAAAAGCGACATCAAGATAATACACATGAAGCACTTTGCACGCTCAAAAAGCCCGATTCAAATTCTTTGAGTCCGTAATTACACTGGCTAACACACATTTTGCTGACTTAAAAGTTAAACCTATTCCTGGGTGTGTTTGGGGTGATGATTCCAGAAATGGCATCAGTTTTTCCCCATCACATCTAGTTTTGGAGATATGGCATAGCCCTCATGAATGGGTCAAGCAACTTCCTCATGAAGAAGCCTACGCCACGGTCTCCTCACAAAGAAGTTGCTTGAACCATTCACTAACCATTCACTAACAATCTCCAAAGCCAGATGTGATCGGGCCATGCCCTATCACCCCAAATTGGAACTGGCACCCCAAATTCATATGAAACTAGCATAAATATAGAAAAGAAAGTTTTTCTGACCCTCAGTTTTGCAGGCCTATATTATTATTACTCATGGATCTGTTTGGGAAAGCACATTTAACTTGTATCTAGATGTCCTAAGTTCAAGATCTCCTAAATGTCTTAAGTCCTTAGCACCTCCACTCTTCAAAAAGATCTCTGATCACCAGGTTGCAGAAGGCCCCTCTCCACCCGAGAGTCAGGCATTATCTGTGACCCTCCAACAGGGAAGAGCACAGCTATAATGTCGCCGGATATGAGGAATCTCATTCCACCACCAGCTTTATTCTCCCATTCAAATCCAATTGACTTGCAGTACAGTCCTAGGCTTAGCTACTCAAATATAAGCCTCATTGAGTTTAACGAGACTTATTCTTGGGTAAGTGTGTATAGAGTTGCAACCTCACAGCCCAATCCTACCGAAGTTTCCCCCATGCCGATGCAGCAGTGCTGGCCCGTCTTCCACTGTATCCTGCAGGGAATTTTTGGCTGCTGGAGGTCTCTTTGGGGTAAGGGGACAATTGTCCTCATGCCAGGCCCAAGCAGATGCAACAAGTCAACTTGAACCTGGGCCAACGATACGGCATTGATCCAGACCCAAGAAGGGGATTTTTGTTAAGGTGCTCATTAGCACTGCCGATTTTACCCCCCCGTCACCCCCCCCATCCACTCTCCCCCCACCCCTGCACTGGATCTACCTGGTGACTGGTAGGCGCCGATGACTGGCGGCACCAGCAGAAAAGCTCCGGCTTCTCACCAACATACCTAGGCCTTGTATGGTCGCAAAACACTTTACGGTGTTTTTGCAGCAGTGTGTGCTGATGGAACATGTATTCTGCTGGTGCAGGGCCTCAATAGATTGGGCCATTAATGTCTGGAGGGAGGTGAGCTGAATCAAGTCTGTTGGCTTCTCCCCTAGCCTCCGTGTGTTCATCGGAAGGGTTATCCAGCTTCTGTGCATGTGCACTTCTACACATGAAGACTGAATAATTTAAACCTGTGAGAAAAGCAACTTTTTCAGACACCAAAAATCAGCCCAGAAAGCTTCTGGAAGATGTTTTTGTTCCAACAAACCTTCTGGGGTTGGGCCTTTATAACTCTGGGACAGCTGTCTAGAACAAAGAACGAGATGTTATTGTGACTTAATATGATAATATTTGCATAGCACTTCCTGAGTGTGGTAAGACCTCAAGGGTCTGATGTTGACACAGTCCTGACAACCATCTTGTAAAGTACGAGTATTATTGCCTCCATTTTGCAGATGGGGAAGACTGAGGCGGAGAGAGTATGACTTGACTCAGGCCACCTAAGGAATATGTAGCTGAAGTGAGATTTGAATCAGGCAAATCTTGATTCACTACTCAGGCTCTCATGGGGAGAATGAGATAGAATGGACCCCCTGCCACAGCAGTCCCCTGGGGGTAGTTTACTGTCATAAGGGAGGTGGGAAAGAGAATAGAACCCTCCTTCCCATTTTTTCTCTCTGATCTGGGTTGAGCTCAGACATTCTGGGGAACCCTCCGGTCTGAAGCTGGTGGTTGGAAGAGAGGAAGACTTGCCTTTTTCCAGCTCTTCTGCAGCCCCGCAAGGCCCTTGTGGCTTTTGCCACATGCTATCTGTCAGTGCTCAATGGGTGAATGAGAAGTAGGCACATTTCAAATGGGCTAATAGAGATATGTGAAATTAGAGGTGAAAATATCCTAGTATCTTCATGCAAAAACGCCTAGGCTGACCCTGTCTAGTACTCCAACAGTTCATCTCCTGGACTAGATGGATGTGTCAGTGATGAACAGTAACCCTGCAGTTGCTGGAGCAAAGCATCTCAAACCAGATGCCCCTTTTGGGAAGTGCACTTCCTATTGGCTGATCCAGAGGCAGGAAAGCCTAGTTCAGCCTATCAGACCTCAGCCAAGCCATGGTCAGGTGGGCATACTTGACTAATGGACAGATGCAAACAAAACCCAATGAAGTGCCAGTGGATCTTTCTGGAGCTGTTGTTATACAAGCCACCTCCTCTAATATTGCCTGTACCATCTTAAGCTAAGGGCCCAATCCTGTCCAACTTCCCATCACTGATACAGCCAGAATGCAACCCCTACTCGAGGAGGCTTCTGTGGCTGCGTCCCTGCCCCTCACAGGATGCAGTGCATGTCCCATTGGCACAGCTGCATCAGTGCTGGAAAATTGGTAGGAGCATAACATAAGAAGAGCCCTGCTGGATCAGGCCAAAGGCCCAACTAGTCCAGCTTCCTGCATCTCACAGTGGCCCACCAGATGCCTCAGGGAGCACACAAGATCCCTACATCTTGTTTCACACCTGGCATTCTAAGGTAACCTACTTCTAAAACCAGGACATCGCACATACCCATAATAGCTTGTAACCTGTGAGGGACTTTTCCTCTATCAATCTGTCCGATCCCCTTTTGAAGGCATCCAGGTCAGATGCCATCAGCACATCCTGTGGCAAGGTGTTCCACAGACTAATTACATGCTGGGTAAAGGATCGGACCCTAAGCCTCATCTTTGCCTCTTGAACCAAGCCAGCTCCATTTTAATGCGAGCAAAGACTTCACGAGGACGGACCTGATCCACCCCATCTGGGATGGCCCCAAGCTTGTTGTAGGACGCAGAGCGGTTATCTTGGTCACCAATGCCGTCTGCAACCTCCAGCAGAACCAGGAAGGTGTCACCTCACCTTTCACAATCCCCCAGAGAACTTTTTATTGTTCACTTTCAGGAAGCCCAACCACTGCACCTGCTCACCCACATGCAAGCCTTCACATTGTCCCCCAGTCTCCTTTCAGTTTCCCTCTTTGTTTGTGTGGCTTCTTCGCTCAAGCTGCAGCAATTAGCTGGCTCTCTAGGTACGTAATTAGCATCTCTCACACAAGCCTGTTCCTCTGGTTACATATAGCAGGATGAAAACTCTTGTCAGTATAATTCAAGGACTCGGTCAGTATTTCTCCCTTCTAAAGCAGGATTCTGGCTATACAGGAACATCCAGATTCTGGCCCTGTTTACACAACGAGTGCATGGACACTGATCACACATTCAGTAGAGGGGGGAGGCACAGGGGAGCAGTTGCATTCAGTAGCTGTCAATTCTGATGCTCCATGCATCAGCTTTTGGGCACGGTCAGAAAACATTAACAGTCCCTAGTTGGACAGATATGCCTGTGCATGTTCAGTTTTTTTACATATGTAGGGTCTCTTCCAACAGTCTGAGGAATGTGCATAAATCTAGGGCAGTGTTTCTGAAACTGTGGGTCGCGAGCCCATTTCTGGTGGGTCCCCATTCATTTCAGTATTTTGTTTTTAATATATTAGACTTGATGCTACCACAGTATGTGACTGTATTTGGGGAAACGTTACAGACCTGGACTTTTAACAAGCTGCTGTGTATATTCTTTTAACAATGCAAGTAAATGGGACTTACTCCTGGATAAGTGTGAGTAGGATTGCAGCCTAGGATTGTTACAAATTGTCCTGCTTGAAGATGTCACTTCCGGTCATCCGGTGGGTCCTGACAGATTCTCATTCTTAAAAGAGGGTCCCGGTGCTAAATGTGTGAAAACCACTGATCTAGCATGAACACTCACCTACCCACTAGTGTAGCTAAGGGGGGCTGGGGAGTACAGGACTCGGGTTCCAGGCTACTGGGTCATGTGGGGGGATGTCACTTCTCCAGCAGGGACTGAAATACTGTGGGTTGCTGTCAGTCAGCACAAATAATTCTAAGCTAGCTAGACCAGTGTTCTGGATCGTAGTTGGTCACTTCCTAGTCCCACTGCACTGTTGCTCCTCCGTCATCCACCTTTCCTTTTCTTGCTGCAATCTGTGGGGTTTGAGCTTCACACCACCTCATGTAGGGGAAAAGGAAAAGTGGATAGAGAAGCCACTGCAGTTCTAAAACAGGTTGATAGGATTGCCAACTTTTTTTTTTTCTGTCAGGGCTCCTGTGCTTGCAATAGCTTCATGACTAGTAGTAACTCAGCAGATGAAACTTTCCCCTTTCGCTGCATCTAAGGGCACAATCCTAACCAACTTTCCAACACTGAGTTAGCTGTGCCAATGTGGTATGCACTGCATTCTGCAGTGGAGAGGCAGTCAAGGAGGCCTATTTACCAATGGATTAAGGCTGTGTTGATGTTTGTGTGCTGGGAAGTGGGTGGGAGTTCCTGTCACACATGTTTTCTCTTCTGATGTGGTGATTTCTTCACCACCAAGTTGGTGCTTGGACCCACCAAGTTGAGCTTTTTGATTTCTTTTGTTATGGTGACTGCTGAATGCTCTGACGCACGCCTCCCAATATTGTTTATCCAAGATTATTAGGAACAAACAAAACGGCCTCTTGCCAACAACCGGACCACCGAGCTCAGTTCTGTCTGCCAACTGACTGAAATTCTCCAAACTTTCAGGTTTTGTGGGTCTTTCCCAGCCTTATCTAGAAACACTGGAGAGTAAAAACGGGACCTTCTGCATGAAAAAATGAAGGCATGGGCTCTACCACTGAGCTGCAGTCCCACGAGTAGGAAACCACTTTTAGCGACTGGAACAATTTCATTGGAAACCGAAAGGCCACGTAACTTCCCTTCAGAGATTTGCAGCTAAGATGTGGTTTGTTGGGGGTTCGGAGCAAACAAACTGGCGTTAAATGGCTTTTCACGTGATGGATACATTTTCCACAAGTCCAGCTTCAGGAAGTGTAGATACCTTTTTATCTTTGGGGTGTTTTGTGTTCTTCTTTTTCAGAACGTATTAAATCAGCCGCACAGCCTGCCATCCATGAGGCCAATTAACAGCCCTATCTTAACGAGGCTGCCTGTGCTAAGATACAGCAACGCCAAAATGGCCACAGCTGTACCCCACATGGGCAGAGAGGCAGCTGGAGGTCTCCTTGAGGTAAGGGAAATTTGTTCCCTTAGCCTGTGTTGAGCACCAGCAGCTTCTATGGGTCTGCTCGAAGTCACTTCAGCTAAATTGCTGGTGCAGAACTGAGTAGACCTGTGTAGGGCTCTCAGCCCCGGGATGCAGTGAAGGGTTCCTCCACCATCCCTGTCCCCCTCCTGGGCTGAAACTGCCCTCCCCACTTTCCCCCACCCCAAAACAACCTCTCCTTGCTCCTGTTCCGCCTGCCTCCCCACCCAGGCCCTCGTATAGGACCAGTCTGTGGGCACTGCTCCAACACCAGTGGAGGTCTACCAGTGCAGGCTTCTCCATCAATGACACTGCCCTCCACCTGGTTACAATGTGCTTTATGGCATGTTTACAGCAGCACATGTACCCATCCCAGTGGTAGGAGCTGACTTAGGATTGGGTTGCCGGGCAGATAGGAAGACCCCATCACCCAACTCTTAACTGCCTTCACTCTTCTGCCATTTCTCCTCCTCCTAATCCATTCCCCTCTTTTTGAATTCAGGAAGCAGAAGAAGAAGTGTGGAGGAGGGGAGTGGTGGATTAGAGAATTTTTGTGCTCTTTTCCTCCATACTTCCTCTTCCTTTTCAAGTCCAGGAAACAGGAGGAGAAGAGGTGGTGACTAGTGCACTGCCCAGTTAACAGGGGTCAGCATTTGTCCTCACACTGGGAGGTCTCGGGCTTGCTCTGATACAAAGCTAGTCTTCTCTCATGTGTCCATCTGTGATCTCGGTTCTCCTCCTCCTGGCTCCGTCCGCATTTTTGAAACATTCTCCAGGAGAGAAGGAGCCACAATCACGGTCTCGGCACACTTCTTGAAGCAGGCCCCACACCCAAAGAGTCGACTCATGACTGAGCTGTGCAAACATTGTCATGTGGCATTAGCCCTAAGCAGAGTTGATTCCGCAGGAGTCAGATGACACTGGGGTGGTGGTAGTCTTCCCGACCTGACCTTGACCCGCAGTGCTCGAGTTCACTGCTTGCCAACCAGGGCATGAAATGCTAGAGTTTTGCCATTTAGTGCTGAACAAGCTGATGGTTGGCTGGCAGCCGAAAGCAGCCCCATTGTAAGTGAGAGGCAGAGGAAGGCTTGAGTGAGCAGGTTGGGGTGACCAGATGCAATTGGAGTTGCCAGCAGAAAAACGCACACACAGCGCTTATGCTTTAGCAGCTGGGTCTGCAGCTATTCAGAAGAGATCGCGTTGAATTCCATGCCATAAAAAGAGTCACCTGCTATTGCCTGAGGATCCAACTATGGCTAAAATGTTCTTTACAACAACCCTGCTGGATCAGGCTAAAGGCCCATCTAGCCCAGCTTCCTAAATTTCACAGTGGCCCACCAGATGCTGCTACAGGGAGCTCACAAGTCAACAGGTGACCCATCTCTACTTCCCTTTACTTATGGTCAACATGACAAGTACATAAGACCCCAAACAGGGGTTCCCAATTTGAGCGTTGGGACAATGGTGAGGCACCCCTGAGGGCATCACAGGAGGCTCACTGCCTTGCAGCAAGCCCATGGCACAAGCCTAAAAATAGAGGCAGGAGGATTGATGTGAAGAGCTGCTGCACGTGAAAACTGCGTGCTTGAAAAAGCCCACCCACTCTGTCCTCCTTACCTCTGTTTTTAGGCTCTGTTCAGCCTCACAGCCTGGAAGTAAGTAGCAGTGATGTCACTACATGACCTGTTTTGTGTCATCACCATTTACTTTTAGGTTCCAACGCTGGGGAATGGTGTCACCAGTCTGGTAAGTTTGGGAAGCGTTGCTGTATCCTGTTGCCACTTCCTTACACCTGGCACTCAGAGGTAGGCTAACTCTGATGCGGTCATTGTAACCTGTGATGGACCTTTCCCCCATAAATCTGTCCCTTTAAAGGCAAGACTACAGGGGCCAGGTCAAAAGGCACGTTAAAAAAAAAAAAGGCATGTTATCACCCCTCCCCTTTTGTGTATTTCCTATATTTTGTATGATTGCTACTATATCAGGGTGATTATTAAAGGTATTGACAATTGACTGTAGTTAAGAATGAGTTTGCTGTGACAGGTTACTAATACTGGTGAAGGTTGAGCAATGTATGTGCTGTGTCCAAAAGTGATTGGTATTAAACTGTTGCTGGAAGACCCTGTAGTAGCTTGCTGAGGTTGCATTCTTTCAAAGAATGTTTGAAAGAACTTTGCAAAGAGTTTGTCAACTGTAATGAAACTTTTTCCTTAGCCCTGGAAGAAACAACTAAATAGAGCCCTATTTTCAAAAGAAGCAGATTATCATCCTTTAATTAACAAGAGGTGCTTATCAAATAAGATAACAAAACAAGGTTACCAAAGAAGAATTGAAACAAGGCCAGGTAGCGAAACCAACAAGGCCAGGTAATGAAATTGACATGGCTGCTCTGCCATCTGCTTGAATCACCCCCTAGGATTGTTTTTTACCATACAGGTGGGGCTTCCACATCCATGGATCTTGCAGACTTGGCCCCAGCTGAGCCCTCTGGAGGTGACCAGAGATGGGCTCCGGTCACCTCCTAAGGGCTTTCTGAAGCCCACAGAGGCAGCATCCATCCACCCCCTGCCTCTGCAGGCTTCAGAATGGTTGAAAAGAAGCAACTTCCTGTTTCCCGAGGAGAAAGCCCTCCAGGGGCTTCCCCGGGCCTCTCACTTTTGACTTCCCTTGGGAAACTGGAAGTTGTGTCTTTTCAGCCTTTTCGACCATTCTGAAACCCGCAGAGGTAACAAGCAGACGTGTGCTGCCTCTGCAGGCTGGATCATGGATTTAGTTGTCCATGAATTTCAGCATCCCTAGGAGGGTCCAAAAATGAATCCCCTGAGGATACCCAGGTCCTACCTGTATTTTGTACCACCCTTTCTCCAAGGAGCTCAGAGTGGTGTACATGGTTCTTCCCCTCCTTTTGTCCTCACAATAACCAGATCTAAGTCCCAAACCACTAACATCAGGGGTATCAAATCGGTTTCCTACAGAGGGCTGAAGTCAGCATTCATGGTGCCTGATAAGATTCGGAAGTGACTTCATTAAGCAACTGATGGTCAGAAATAAGCACTTTGTTCTCACCTAGAAAACTCATTAGCTGCAAATGACAGAAGAGAAAATGTGCAAATCTTGTTCATATTTTCAAGGCATGAGAGAGCCCAATTCTCACAAGGGAGGAGCCCAAGGGGGGCTGGATAAATTGCTTCTGGGGGCCACATTAGGCCCATGGGACTTATGTTTTGACACCACCCTGGATCTTGCCACTTCTCTTGCCAGAGAGGGCTTTCATTACTTCTTTCCTATCATCATTTGTTTTTATTTTCTCTTGCATGCATTTTAATGTTCTTTTTCACTAGCTGTTTTATAGGATAATAGCTAACATCCCTTTTTGATTCCCCCCTCCATCCCCACTGTGGTTGGTCTGTGGAACTCCTTGCCACAGGATGTGGTGATGGTGACTGGCCTTGACGCCTTTAAAAGGGGATTGGACAAGTTTCTGGAGGAAAGATCCATTACGGGTTACAAGCCATGATGTGCATGTACAACCTCCTGATTTTAGAAATGGGCTATGTCAGAATGCCAGATGCAAGGGAGGGCACCAGAATGAGGTCTCTTGTAATCTGGTGTGCTCCTTGGGGCATTTGGTGGGCCGCAGTGAAATACAGGAAGCTGGACTAGATGGGCCTATGGCCTGATCCAGTGGGGCTATTCTTATGTGCACTGTTGGTTCGGAGGTGATTATAAGGAATGCCAGAATCAAACTGGTGGCCCCCTTTGCTTTGTCACTAGAGTTGGGAGAAAGTGGTTTTTTGTGTGGGATTTTGGTGTTTTCCAAAAGTTAGAAGTGCAGAAAGCTGTGTTACATGATTTTATTTCATTATCACCTAGAAATCACACCTCTACAAATGATTCCATTGAATCTAGAGCAGCTGGTTCAGTGCCAGAACAAATGAAGCTACCTTATACTGAATCCCACCTGAATTTTTTTTTGGGGGGGGGGGGGGTATTTAGGCCTTTGTTCTATCCTCCATCAATTCATGCGATGTAACACTTAATTTGTCCCTTGGACACCCAGGATGTCCACATGCAGCCACTCCACACTGGTGAGAAATGGGCTTTTTCCAGACACCTTCTGGAACATCAGCTTTCCCACTTGCAGTCACACAGAGAAGTGCAGCATTCCTGCCATGTGTCAGGCCCTTTACTCTTCCAGTTTCTCTTGTGGCCTATTGTCGTATACTTGGTCTCACTCCCAGGGTTTTGGGGTGCTCAGAGTTGTTGGTTCTGAACCCTAGAGCCCTCAAAGATCCCTGTTCGGTAGTACTGCCATCACCCTGTAAGAGCCAGTGTCTCAGTCCAGGGATACTGAGACCCTATAGGCTTAACTATATCCCTTATAGGCACTGAGCACTTTCTTTACTTAAAGTCTCAGTCCTCAAGTTACTAGTCCACAGTGAGGATTTGGTAGCTTGCTGAACGGCTAGGCAGGATTCTGAAACTTTGTCCCCAGCAGACAATGAACCAACATGTTAAAAAGATTTTTACTTTATTAAGTACATAGGGTTTCAAAAAGTTACAAAAGGCAGCAAATGCTAGAGGCATAAAAACTTCTAGGAAACATATCAGCATAAAACAACAAAGCTAACTGGCTAACTCTATTATTCTCTGACTCTCACCTGGGTCAGCTTCTTTTGTAGATCCTCAGGTCAGTTACCTAAGAGGCCACATGGTCCTGGCGGGGCAGGATGTGCACCCACCACCTATCTCACCAAGAGACAAAGACCAAAGACCCTGTCCTACGGAAGTGCATTCCACCCTTGAAGTGCATTCCATCCTTGATGGGCGTCTTTCTGGCTGCCTAGGTGCTACATTATCACCTTCCATTGAGTTGTAAATTCCTAGCAGCTAGGACTGCAAACCCCTTGCAAGCCCCTTCTGTGTTACTGGGTTACTTTGGTTCAGGCTTTGCAATGCTACTAGGCCTGAACTGCACATATTCATGACACCTATTCAGTCTGGGCATGTACCTCCCTCCCACCCAAAGATTGAACAGGCACACCATGCATCATCCACAACTACCGTTGTAGCACAGCTGTCCTGCCTTTGCTATTATTGACCCATTTTTCCCATTTAATAAATGCCATGACTGAACTGTGGGGAAGTACAGATGGGTCATAGGCGGATGACATTGTAATGTGAACAACCCATAAATAGTGCATGAACAATGTGTGATAATGGCATTTGTAGAGAGCTTTTTGGGTGCACCAAGGACTTCATGTGTATTATCTTGATGTGGACCTTATCTGGGGAAGACTGAAGATCAGTGATGTCACTAGGCAGGTGTGGCGGATACGAGTTGCACCTGGTGACAACACCAGGGAGGGGGACCCTAAAATGTCTTATACAGTAAGCCAGTCAGTCTGGATGCTCTGTGGTGGGCGGCTGGCCCAGGAGCACCATAGTAAGTGGCTGGTCCACGGCTGGTCCGGAAGCACCATGGTGGTCAGCAGGTCCACAGCAAGCTGACCACTCTGGAGGTGCCAAGGCGGGCAGGTTGCCCAGAAGCGCTGCAGCAGAGAACTGGTATGCAAAGCCCACCCTGTTCTCACGACAGGGCTGGAGCAAGACCAGAAGGTGTGGGGCCATGGTGGTGACACCATTGGCGCACTGGGTGACACCAACCCTAGTGATGCCACTGCTGATGAGAAGGCGGGGTTTACCTAAGACCACCTAGTAAGCTCATGGCAGAGGCAAGATTTAAACCAGGGGAAGTCCTGAGTCACAGCTCCGTCTCTCAACCAACACCCTTCACCAGCTCTCAATATCAATCCCATCCTACATATCCCACTTGGAAGTGCTCATGAGTTCCCACACCAGCACACTTGTAGCACCTCTCATTAAATTAAAAAAAACACCCTCTTTAGCATCCACAAAGGAAGCGCTACTTGAACCCAGATCATCCCTTTCAGTTGACAGCTCTGTCTCCATGAAATGTCAGGTGGCAGGCTTCTATTCTTTCCAAAACCAAGGGAGCAGATTCTTCCCTTTCTGCTATTCAGAGAAACAGTTACTTGATGCTGAATGGTCAGTGCTCAGCAACAACCAATAAAGGAATATATTGTTTCCTCAATATATTGCTAGCAATTTCTGTATCACTGTTGGTCACTGATCTCTGTGTTTCTTGTCCTCCCCCTACACACACACACACACACACACACACACACACTTTCTAACAGCCCCTGCTTAACCAGCTGCTCAGTCTCTCGTATGATGTCACCATATCATCTTTTGTGTAGCAATTCTTTAAATAGTTGCTTGGATCATGTTTTGATCATTTCCTATTTTGAGCCAGGGAAAGGATGGCTGTTTCATGCGAGTCATAATGTCTTCTTGTCATTGTCGCTGCTGAATGACAGCATATCCTTCAGGCTTTCACCAGCATCGTTTAGCCCTTGTCAGATGCTTGGTGAAGGCGGGGCCAAAGAGTCTTGTTGTATTTCCTGGCCCCGTTCCTGATTTTTCACATGTCAATCTCCACACATTCGTCCTCTGTGTGTTCAAATTGTAAGGATGACCCAACCAGTTTTCCTGGAATTACAGTGCAGATAATTTCGGTCACCAGTGCCAATTCAGCCTCTTGGTGCATTGGTTTCTGACTCAAGGCTGAATAGAATTGAGAGACCACATTGGGTGTGAAATGACCCTGATCTAGAATTGTCTTAGAAGGTTAAGGGCAGGTTCCCTTCCGATCCCGCCTGATCTTTAATTTTGTAGCTTCTCTGTTTGCCATTCTAAGTAATGGAATTGATGTAACCAATGGAGAAATTAAGTTGGGAGTCCATGAGCTCAAAACCCTCAAGTCTCATTGACTGGTTATTGTTGTTATGTGCAATAATGAATATCTTGTGATCTGCTGGATAAGATCTGCTTCAAAGACATTATGTATACAAGTGTACTTTGGGTAAGATGAATGTACGTCACCAAAAGTGAAACAGTGTGGACTCCATAGTTGCTAGGGATGTCAAGCCTTTGGTCAGTGCTGGTATCAGGTTGCTGGGGCAAAGTGCCACCCTGAAGCCACCACGGTGCCTTGTGCCAGACAGACTGACCAAAGGCTCTCACCCTTCACCCATCATGCCCTACTTAGCCAGGCCAACCTCCGAACCCTCACTGGGTGATGACCCAGTGAGGGTTCGGAGGTTGGCCTGGCTAAGTAGGGTGTGATGGGTGAAATGTGAGAGCCTTTGGTCAGCCCGTCCATCAACCGTAGCCATACAAAGCTGCCTTATGCATTAGGCACTAGCTGGCTACACAGGATACTAGAAATAGATTGCCTCTTCATTGCATTAAGAGCCTCTCTGTTGTGTAAACACACATAGCCTGAGTCTGCAGGCTATGGCAGACACAATTGCCTCATTAAGAGCATCTTTATTGCGCGTTGACCACCATCATATATGTGATCTGTCGTTAAGTGAATGGTTGTCAAGCAGTACACGCCTGTAGTGTACTATGTTGTAAGCACAAGGTTGCAGTCCCTAAGGACTGATTCACTCCTACACCTTGCTCTCCTCATTAGATGTCACTCCATGGACATGTATGTAAATTAGTTTGTCCTGTCGTCTGAAATGGCTGCCTGAGGTCTGGTGGCTGTTTCAGCCCTGCAGTTGATCACTGATGTAGTCACCCAGAGAGGAAGGCCATTCTCCACCATTGTTCAATGGCATTCTTCCATCATTTGTTCTGTGGCTGGATTTTTGTCCCTGGAGGAGGATGAGACTCGGTTATGCACTCCTGGCAATGCAGCGATATGCGTTCTGATTACCAGGTTGGTGGGGGGTGAATGAATGGGTAAATTTTTGCTACAGAGGTCTGTGGCGGTCTCCTGGTTTCCACCTTGCTTTGCTCTGCTGATTGGCTTTCCTCTTCTTTGGTCCTTGCCTCCAGGATGCTTCTGTGGTTTGGGGCTGATTTACACCAACAAATCCTGCAGCATGCCTCCCATCACCTTCCAGGATTTACCGCTCAATATCTACATGGTGATCTTCGGCACAGGGATTTTTGTCTTTGTGCTGAGCCTCATCTTCTGCTGCTACTTCATCAGGTGAGTCATAGTCCCGGGGGGGGGGGGGTGATGGTGGTGGTGGAAGAACCCTGCGTGAGACAGTGCAGGTGTGGAAAATAAGAGGTGCACCTGGATTCCTGGCTGCAGTTGTCATTCCCATTAGAGTCAATGGGGCTTACTCCTAGGTAATTGTGGATAGGATTGCAGCCTTAGGACCCGATCCTATCCAATTTTTCTAGTGCTGGTGCAGTTGTACCAGTGGGGTGTGTGCTGCATCCTGTGGTGGAGGGGCAGTCACTGGGGCCTTCTCGAGGTATGGGAACATGTGTTTCCTTACCATGGGGCTGCATTGTGGCTACACCGGAGTTGAAAAGTTGGATAGGATTGGGCCCTGGCAGCCCAATCCTATGCGTGTCTACTCAGAAGTAAGTCCCATTAGAGTCAATGGGGCTTACTCCCAGGAAAGTGTGGATAGGAGTGGGCTGTTAGTTATTTGATTTTCTTTGTAAACTGCTTTGCGAGCTTTTTGTTGAAAAGTGGTATATAAATACTGTTGATGATGATGATCAGTCAACTACCCAGAAGCAGAGAGTGGTGGCAACTGTTCTCTTTGCAGAGCTTTCCTGGCCCCCTCATCAACTAGTAATCAAAAGTGTGCTCCGAACTACTTTATTTATTCATTCATTTTTCACCTTTTTAAATTCTACTCTTCCTCTGCTCAGGGTGGCGTACATGGTTCCTCCCCCTCCTTTTTTCCTCACAACAGTCCTGTGATGTAGGTTAGGCTGAGAGAGAAAGTGACTGGCCCAAGGTCACCCAGGAAGCTTCGAGGCCGAGCGGGGATTTGAACCTGGATCTTCCAGACCTAGATCCAGCTCCCGAACCACTGCACCATCCTGGCTCTATTTCAGCGGCATGGCTCAGGCCATTTGATAGACATGCCCTCCATGGATTTCTCCAGCCATTTCTCCAAGCCGTCTATAAGCTAGTAGCCATCACCGCTGAAAGCAGCGAAATCCAGACATTAATTATGTATGGGAAGATGTGCTTTTGCTCATCTCTCCCAAGTCTGCCGCCTATCAATGTACTTGACTGTCCTTGAGTCTCAGTACTGCATGTGAGAGAGGAAGAGACTCCTCAACCAAACAGAGGCGCAACAAAACATGGTTTTATTGTGGGGGTAAATGTACAGTAACAGGGTGGGGGACACCACTACTGGCCACAATTTTTAAAATCTTGGTATTTTCGAATAATACCATCATGTTATATATAATTTGATGCAGAATTTCATGCAAAATACAGTGAAACAAACCGTGTTGAAATAGCTCCTTTCTATCAAAAGTTACAGCCAAAACAAAAACAAACCCAGGTGTGGCAATGGTACATCAGAATGCCCACTGCCCGGGGCATTGTCCCGGTGGTTCATCATGGGGGTGATGCAAACCCTAGTGACGCCACTGGTGGGGAAATCAAAAAGACAATGCAATACAGTCAGTGCAACACACAGGGAGAGAAAGAGAGAGAGAGAGAGGCCCTAAATGTTAATGGTCTCTATACCCAAGCAAAATGACCCAGTGCTGACCTGGGTCATGCTCACCAGGTATGCATCCAGAACCATGTACACACATAGGCCAGGCAACCTTTTCTCGTTATCGTCATAGCCGGATGCTTTTTTTGGTTTGTTTTGGTTTTAAAGAGCCTCAAATGTGGATTCCAGTATCCGTGCCAGTGGATTCCAGTAATGGATCCAGTGGATGGAATCCAGTGGATTCCAGTAAATGTGGATTCCAGTAAATGTGGATTCCAGTACCCCCTGCAGATACCATGGCCTGACTGTATAGGGCAGATGCAAGACATTCTACATGATTGTGGCTTTGAAAAGAATCTGGAACCTGCAACCAGTTCAGAAAGTTGCAGCTAGATAGCGGTTTGGGGACACCTGGTAGTGAAGAGGGGGGGGGAGGGCAAGAAAAGTTGTTCCTCCCACCCAGTAGGAACTTCACTAAAGTTTCATCTTTTTGGAGGGCTCCAATTCAAGCTTCTGGTTCTTATTTTCAAAGCCCTGTATAGTTGGGCTCTTGATCTCTCAAGGCCTTAGGAGTGGACCTCAACAGGTGGGAAACCCTGGCCTCTGAGCGGCCCGCTTGGAGGCAGGCTGTGCAGCATGGCCTTTCCCAGTTTGAAGAGACACTTGGCCAACAGTCTGAGGCTAAGAGGCAAAGAAGGAAGGCCCATAGCCAGGGCGACAGACCAGGGACAGACTGCACTTGCTCCCAGTGTGGGATTGTCACTCCCGAATCGGCCTTTTCAGCCACACTAGATGCTGTTCCAGAACCACCTTTCACAGCGCGATAGCATAGTCTTTCGAGAATGAAGGTTGCCAACAACATGATCTCTCAAGGATCACCATCTACCATATGCAAATCCCCATCATTTAAAAGCTTCGGGTGAGGCTCTGTTTTGCCTGCTGTCACTGAACAAGGCTGAGTTAGTGTACAAGTGGGGCAGATCCTTCTCCAAGATAACCCCCAAATGTGGGATGTCCTGCCTGGGAGGTTAGGAAGCCCTCCCCCCTTTGCTTTTAAAAGCAAATGAATCCGCATTGTCAGCCTTTGGCTTTGAAGCTGAGCCACTCCTCTACCTTCTTACAGACAAAAGGAAATATTTCTTGACCCAGCGTGACATTAATCAGTGGAACTCCTTGCCGCAGAATGATGTTCGGCCTGTATGCCTTTAAAAGGGGGTTGGACGGATTTCTGGAGGAAAAATCCATCACAGCTTATAAGCCATGCTGGGTTTGTGCAGCCTCCTGGTTTTAGAAGTAGGCTACCTCAGAATGCCAGATGCAAGGGAGTGGCACCAGGATGCAGGTCTCTTGTTGTCTTGAGTGCTCCTGGAGGCATCTGGTGGGTCACTGTGAGATACAGCAAGCTGGACTAGTTGGGCCTTTGGCCTGATCCAGCAAGGCTCTTCTTATGTTCTTGTTCAGGAGCTGTGTTTTTGGTCTGTCTCTGCTGAGTATTGCTAGTTGCCAGAGGTCCTTTTTCTTGTTAATTGGAGAGAACTGGAAAAAAACAAAAGTGAATAGCTCTTGGCTGTAGATCCAGCTGGGTTTTTTTGTTTTTAATCCTCTATCTGAGCCCATAGTTGTCCCTGAAAGCATCCAGTGTGCTGCTGGGCATGTAGCCAAGTTGAGATGACCCCTGCTTGTTGTCACGCAGTAGAAAATAGCAGGAAGTTGGGGGGGGGGTTGTTGATGTTCAGGTGTCCAGGCTGGGCAGATGCATTGTTTCTGGTAGAAGAAGGAAGATGCCCTGGTGTTGTCCTCCTTGTAAGGAAAACTTTATTTATAACTTTGCATTTGTCTGCAGCTGGGATATCTAGAACAGGGGTGTCCAAAGTTTTTGGCAGGAGGGCCACATCATCTACATAAGAACAGCCCCACTGGATCAGGCCATAGGCCCATCTAGTCCAGCTTCCTGTATCTCACAGCGGCCTACCAAATGCCCCAGGGAGCACACCAGCTCTCTGACACGGCATTGGGGGCCGGGGAAAGAAAGAATTCATTTACATTTAAAATTTGAATAAATTTACATAAGTTTACATAAATGAATATATTAAAGATGAACTTATATGAACGAATGAAGGTCTTGCAATAGCTCAAGGCCTATAAAAGGCCTTGTACAAAGCAAGATTGGCCTTTCCTTTGCTGCCTCTGCTGCATCACAGATGTGAAACTGCAAGTAGTGGCAGGAGCCCTCATCCCACAGCTCACACGAGAGGTCAAACAGTTGCCTTCATGCGAAGAGCAGTTGCGTCGGGCCAGTGCAGGCTCCAACAAATCTCTGGAGGGCCAGAGGCTCACTGGAGACTCCCTGAGGGCCGCATTGAGAGTCCTTGAGGGCCGCAAGTGGCCCCAGGGCCGGGGTTTGGGCACCCCTGATCTAGAATGAGGTGCATAAGGGTATTATCTCCTAGCCCAGTGGTTCTCAAACTTTTAGCATTTTAGAATGAATAATTTAGAATGAGAATCTGCCAGGACCCACCGGAAGTGACTTCATCAAGCAGGAAGATTTTTAATAATGCTAGGCTGCAATCCTACCCACACTTACCCAGGATTAAGTCCCATTTACTAGTATTGTTAAAAGCATATGCATAGGAGCCTGTCAAAAGCTGGCATTGATGGTCCCCAGGTGACTTGCTTTGGGAGCTTTTCGTGTCAGACTCTCTAGCCTACCACTCTTCTCTCTCTCCTCCACACTTTCTCTTCTGTTCCATTCCCCAATCCCTTTTCAGATCCAGGGAGGAGGAGCGGTGGGGCACATTAGCTAGTATGCGCCCAAGTTAGGGAGTGGCACGGCACTGCAAGACAACGTGCAAGGTGGGGAGCAGTGGCATTTGGCCCCTCAAGCCTGCACCAATCCTGCCTCCTTCCAAAGTGAATCCAGAGGGGCTGCAGGCAGGAGAAGCCAAATCAGATCTTGGCCTCCATTCCCTGCATTGACTTCTTTATAAGGTCCTGCATCCTATACTGGCTGCAGCCTTTGGCAACAGCTGTGTCCATCGAAGCACTGGCTGTCACTTTGCCCCCCACCTCCAGCCCGGCCCTGATGGCTGCTTCAGCACAAAGAATCTGTGTCAGTCTAAAACAGAACCATTGTTGTTTGCAGTCAATGTTCTGCCTCCCACTGCTCTGGCCAGCTGGGTTTGCTTCCACAGTGGTGAATGGGCGTTTGTCCTGGCTGGCTTCCTACGGCAAGGCCTGGACTGAGATTTCCATGCCTGAGAAGAGGAGCCAAGTTCACGGCACATATCCCCCCGCCTGTCCAGGAGCAGCTGCCTGTTTTCCATTGAGCCCCAAATCTTGAAGCAGATGGCGAGACAGAAACTGTACTGTAGCTCTCATTTTCCTTGCCCTGGCAGTTCCAATGAGAAATTTGGAGAATACAAACTGTTTAATGTTCTGGATTCCACTGACGTTCGCAGTCGCAAGTGTCCTCTCTAGGGGATATGACTGCTTTTGCTTTTAAAGGCGCCAGGAAATTTATCTTCCAAATGCCACCATGGAAGCTGTCACTCAAAGCTCTGCATCTGAAGTTGCCTAAGCCTTGGTCAGCTCATGGGCTTGTCCAACTCAGGCCATGACAGATCATAGAAGGTTTGGAAGGAGTCTTGGAGGTCATCTAGTCTAACCCCCTGCTTGGTGCAGGTGACTATGGCGTCCCTGACAGGTGGACATCCAGCCTCTGCTAGTGGTGTAGCTAAGGGAACTGGCACCCAGGGGCACCAAAATGTTAACAAATGCCCCAGGGAGTTAACACCCCTGGGGGCCAGACACCCGGAACACCCTCCCAGTCTGGGAGGTAGTCTGAAGTGTGGGGACACAAACGGCATCAGCCTACCTTGTGAAGGTGTGGGCTTGCCCTCATTGGAGATTCTCAAGCACAGTGGCATAGTTAACGAGGGCAGGGGGGTACATTGCCCCAAGTATCATGCCTTGGGGGGGTGCCAACCCACATCAACAGTGGACCCGAGGCCATAAAAACCTTCTGAGGCTTGGGGAGGCAGCATGCGACCTCCCTCCACCTCAAAAGGCCTCCCAGAGGCCTTAAAGAGGCACTTCTGGTTTTTGTGACAACTGGAAGTGCCTTTCAAAGGCCTTTGGGAGGCCTTTTGAGGTGCGGGGAGGCCGCACGCTACCTCACCAAGCCTCAGAAGGCCACTTCCTTTGCCTCTGGTCCACTGTCGGGGATGTAGGTTGGCACCCCTTCAAGGCATGATACCGGCGGCAATGTACCTCCCTGCCCTCCTTAACTATGCCACTGGCCTCTGCTTGAGAATCTCCAGTGAGGGAGAGCGCACACCTGCCCGAGGCAGGCTGATCCATTGCGCCGGACACTCGTACAGTAGGGAAATTCTTCCTCATGTCTAGCCTTAACCTACTTCTCTGGCAGCTGTTCTCCAGGGTTCCAGGCAGAGGGGTCTTTCCCAGCCCTAGCTAGGGAAAGCTAGGGGATTACCTAGGGAAAGCTAGGGAAAACCTGGCTGGAGATTGAACCTGGGACCTCCATGCAAAACAGGTGCTTTCCCCCTGAACCATAGCCCAATCTCCTACCATTTCCTGGATCTCTAACCAAGCGGGAGGCAGATATCTCTCACTCCTAGTCACATGAATGAATATGTATTCTCCTAGTCATGCTTGCGCATGAGTATTATGAACTGCCTGGTACCACAACACCAAGGTGGGAATGGAAAGGAAGCCGGGGTCTTCTGGATACATGTGTACACATGAACTTGGTTCTCAAAAAACTCGCCTGCATAATGTTACCCAAGAAGCAAAGTGGAGACAAAACAATCACAGGCAGGCACCAGAAAAGAGGAGCATTGGGGCACATATGTCCATGTTTTCCAAGAGATGTCGAGTCTTCTTTTGCTGATGTTCTTTTCCCATGTTCCCTTTTGTTTCTGCAGCAAACTCCGGCATCAGGCCCAGAGTGAAAGATTTGGCTACAAAGAGGTAACAGAACTAAATGGTTGGTCCAATGAATTTTTGCACTGAGATCCGCTGGGCAGTTTAGAGCATGAACAGGGTGGGAGAGGGTGCAGTGGCCTCTCAGGATGGGTCCTGCAGCACAGTGGAAGTGTTAGAGTCACCTGGGCAAGACAGAAAAATGTTGGGGGGGGCAGCATTATAGTCAGTCCCATTAGAATCAGTGGGGCTTACTCCCAAGAAAGTGCGGATAGGATTGTAGCCTGTAACACTGAAATACGGTGTTTTGTGTTTCTGTGTCATTATCAACAATGGTTGGCAACCCTCAGTCTCGAAAGACTGGTATAAGCCTACAGCACCTGGTATTCCCAAGCGGTCTCCCATCCAAGTACTAACCAGGCCTGACCCTGCTTAGCTTCCGAGATCAGACAAGATCGAGCATGTGCAGGGTAACAGTTGCTGACACCTCTAGTTATTACCTTTAAGTCCTCAGTGGTTTGGTCCTGGGGCACATAAGGACTGCCTGATTCTGAATGATTCCCCCCACTTCTTAAGTTCTTCTGGGGAGACTTTGCTTCATGCATCAGTGCCATCCAAGCTGTGGGGGGTGACCATGCAGGACAGGGCCTTTTCCGTAACCGTACCAGGCTCTGGAGCTCGCCCTACCCCACAGGAAGTTTGTCCTTTTTCATCCCTCTTAGTGTTTAGGCAGCTGATAAATACTTGGTTTTTTCACTAGACTTTTTGATCTGTAGCAGAGACCAGATTTACACTATTCAGAGTTGGTGTTGGCTCCACCTCTGAGATGGTTTGTAACATTGTCAGGCACCAAGCTTCATGTTTCTATCACAAAAGGAGCAGCCCTTTTGTAGATGGGTACATATTGCCTCCATTAAGTTGGCAGCCATTTAAGAAACATATGGAAGTAATCTAAACTGATGGCAGCTCCACATCTGAAATGTTTGTGATGTCTAGAAGAACATCTCTGCCACTTTTGTGCTGGTGTCACAAAAGGAACAATTCTTGCACGTGTCCTCTGCGCTACGGTGATAAAGAAAGGAGGAAGGTTTCTTGGTATTTTAACCAATCAAGTTATAAAAGTGAGTGATATACATCAGTGTTCTTCAAAGTGTGGGTGGTGACCCCAGTGGGGTTGCAAAACTTCATTTGTGGGGTCGCGGCAACTTAGAGGAACAAAAATGGCCGGCTTCCACGGCTGCATCAGAGTAATCATATCGGCAGAGGACCAAGTCCTTTGCCCTGCCTTCCCATCCCACAAGGCTTTGCATGCAATTTCTTTGGTGGCTGTGTGCAGCGGAAACAGGGCCTGGTCTTACAAAAGTGGCACAGTGGACATTGTGTGCACAATTTTGGATCAATGAGGATCTGCAGAACCTTTCTTTGGGTCACAGGGATGGGGCAGAGGCTGAGCAGATTGGGTTCTGGGAGGGGGGCAGGATTGATAGTAGGTCCCCAGTCTGATTGATTGATTGATTGATTGATTGATTGATTGATTGGAGTCTCAGCATGGAAAAGGTTGAAGATCACTGATATACATCATGGGCCAGCTGGCCTCCAGTTTGCATGGGCTGGTTTTCTTTTCTAGTAAAAAGCCCCTTTGTCATCAGCATGTATTTAAATTTGGAAATCACAGCTGTAAAACCAAGATCTTTATTAACAGCCAAGGTAAAACCAATGAGTGTCAGGTAATCCTGCAGAGGCTTTCTTCCTCAATAACTTAAGTTGTATCTTGCTGGATCAAGGTCAACGTACAATGCAATCCTATACGTGCTTACTTGGAAGTGAGTCTCACTGTGTTCAGTGGGGCTTACTCCCATGTAAACATGCATAAGATTGCAGTCTCAGTCTATCATTCTGTACAAGAATCCTAGAAAGGGATTGTGATGGGTCAGGTTAGCCATTGGCTAAGGATCCATACCCAGTAGAGGTCTCACATGGCCAACCAACCTCAAAAAACCCCAAGTATTGGTGACAGGGGTGACACAAGGATGCAGGTCTCTTGTTATCTGGTGTGCTCCCTGGGGCATTTGGTGGGCCGCTGTGAGATACAGGAAGCTGGACTAGATGGGTCTATGGCCTGACCCAGTGGGGCTGTTCTTATGAGACATATGCCCTAACTTGTATCGCTCTCCTCCATCTACAAATGAAAGCATCTTTAAGAGGCTACAACATTAAGAGGCTCCCACTGGCTAATGGGGGGAGAACAGGATGAACCATGACCCCTGCAGTCTATTACAAACTACCAGTAAGCTGGGGGAGGGGTGTGTGCATACAAGGATCTTTGAGACAAGCGGAACCCAGTGCCGTGCTTTGCAGGGCTTCCACCTCCCCCAGGGAGTTGGTGGTCCACAAAAAATTGGCCAGTGGTCCACCAGCAGACCAGCAGTGATCCACCAGCAGACTGTCACCAGCTTTATTTCATCACTTTAGTTTGTCAGTACACCCTGGAGTAGAGAATTGCTACACGCCAGAGAAGTTCCAGCAGAACAGACCAAGTTCCAGATGATGGGAACAAAATTCCAAAACAAACTGCTGCTCTAAGAATGGAGAGTTTGTTAATGGGAGAAACAGCCCAAACTCCAGTTGTCTGGGTCAGTCTCTCCCTCTAGCAAGTCTTGTTTATTTGCTTTGGTTTCTGCACAAACCAAGATTTTCTGTGTTCAGTGGCTGCCGCTATCTGTTCGGACATTGTTTAGCGACATGAAAAGGCATGACCTGCTTATTCAGGATCCTGTTCTGATCCTAATCTTCCACCTTCTTTTCTTCCTCCCAGGTGGTTTTGAAAGGTGATGTCAAGAAGCTAAACTTACATGGGGTGAGTATGGAATTCACTTTAACAGGAGCAAGTGGCTTTTATCCAGCATTTCAAAAGCAAGGTCTTCCTTGCATTTTTCTTGGTCTTGTCCAGGGCACAGGGGAGAAAGGGGGCAATTGTAACTTTGTAAAACGTGTATAAGTGCATTCATGCAAAGAGACAGGAAGCCGGTGCATATAAATGAGACTGAGTTAAACAAAAACACCTGAGTGCACACTTTTAGTGGAAAATGTGGGGCGGGGGGAGGGGAGAAGTTGAAGAAGATTAATATCTCGTCTTTCTTGAAGAAAATTTCAGGCATCTCACAATACTCAGCAAAAACATTTATGAAAATACATCGGTTCAATTAGAAAACAGCAGGATGGAAAATATAAGATTAATAGGAAACTGACTTCTTGGAGAGTGTCTGTCTACCCGGTGGTCCTGAATGGGGTCAGATGTTCATTTACATAAGAACAGCCCCACTGGATCAGGCCATAGGCTCATCTAGTCCAGCTTCCCGTATCTCACAGCGGCCCACGAAATGCCCCAGGGAGCACACCTGATAACAAGAGACCTGCATCCTGGTGCTCTCCCTTGCATCTGGCATTCTGACATAGCCCATTTCTAAAATCAGGAAGTTGCACATACACATCATGGCTTGTAACCCGTAATGGATTTTTCCTCCAGAAACTTGTCCAATCCCCTTTTAAAGGCATCCAGGCAGATGCCGTCACCACATCCTGTGGCAAGGAGTTCCACAGACCAGTCACACGCCAATTAAAGAAATATTTTCTTTTGTCTGTCCTCTCCCAACACTCAATTTTAGTGGCTGTCCCCTGGTTCTGGTGTTATGTGAGAGTGTAAAGAGCTTCTCTCTATCCACTCTGTCCATCCCCTGCATAATTTTGTATGTCTCAATCATGTCCCCCATCAGGCACCTCCTTTGTAGACTGAAGAGGCCCAAATGCTGTAGACTTTCCTCATAAGGAAGGTGCCCCAGCCCAGTAATCATCTTAGTCGCTCTCTTTTGCACCTTTTCCACTTCCATTATGTCCTTTTTGGGATGTGGCGACCAGAACTGGACGCAATACTCCAGGTGTGGCCTTACCATCGATTAGTACAACAGCATTATAATATTAACTGTTTTGATCTCAATACCTTTTCTAATGATCCCAAGCATAGAATTGGCCTTCTTCACTGCTGCCGCACACTGGGTCAACACTTTCATCGAGCTGTCTACCACCACCCCAAGATCTCACTCCTGATCTGTCACAGACAGCTCAGAACCCATTAGCCTATATGTGAAGTTTTGATTTTTTCCCCCAATGTGCATGACTTTACACTTACTTACATTGAAACGCATCTGCCATTTTGCTGCCCATTCTGCCAGTTTGGAGACATCCTTCTGGAGCTCCTCACAATCACTTCTGGTCTTCACCAGTTTGGTTTCGTCTGCAAACTTAGCAACCTCACTGCTCACCCCTGTCCCCAGATCATTTATGAAGAGGTTGAAAAGCACCGGTCCCAGGACAGGTCCTTGGGGCACACCGCTTTTCACCTCTCTCCATTGTGAAAATTGCCCATTGACATCCACTCTCTGTTTCCTGGTCTTCAACCAGGTCTCAATCCAGGAGAGGACCTACCCTCTAATTCCCTGACTGTGGAGTTTTTTAAGTAGCCTTTGGTGAGGGACCATGTCGAACGCCTTCTGAAAGTCCAGATATATAATGTCCATGGGTTCTCCCGCATCCACAGGCCTGTTGACCTTTTCAAAGAATTCTAAAAGGTTCGTGAGGCAAGACTTACCCTTATAGAAGTCATGCTGATTCTCCCTCAGCAAGGCCTGTTCATCTGTGTGTTTTGAGATCCTATCTTTGATGAGGCATTCCACCATCTTACCCGGTATGGATGTTAGGCTGACCGGCCTATAGTTTCCCGGGTCCCCCCCTTTCCCTTTTTAAAAATAGGCGTGACATTTGCTATCTTCCAATCTTCTGGCACTGTGGCCGTTTTGAGGAACAAGTTGCACATTTTAGTCAAGAGATCAGCAACGTCATTCTTCAATTCCTTAATAACTCTTGGGTGGATGCCATCAGGGCCAGGTGACTTATTGATCTTTAATTTATCAATGAGGTCTGAAACATCTTCTCTTTTAACCTCTACCTGACTTAATTCCTTGGTCAGGAGGGGCCGTTCAGGCAGCGGTATATTTGGTGTGCATCCAACCCCCATGGAACACATGCTATAGAATAGTCAGCCTACCCTTTTCCCTTCCTTGTTCCCCTACCCCCATATTTAAGGCAATCTCTGCCATACAAGTAGAGCCGCTATCTAGAGTGGTACAGCACAAGGCAGTGCCTTGCTGTAAACCAGGGGTCGTCAACCTTTTTCATGCCATGACCCCCAAAAATAAAGAAATAAAGAAGGTTTGATACTGGCGTCCCACCCCCAATCCCGTCCCCCTCCTGGGACCTGATCCACCTGCCCCCACCTGCCCATTTCCCCTATCTCTTGGGACTTCACAACAACCCTATGAGGTAGCAGTCAGAGCAGGGCCAGCCTTACAAGCTACAGGGCAAGATAGCAAGAAGAGGCTGTGCAGGATTATATCAAGAACTCAGTATTGAAAAGGCAGTACCATTATTAGATTATTAGATTGGATCCAAGCCCTCTCTTGCACACGCCTTGAAAGGTTGATGTGACCCCCCCCCAAAAAAAATAAGCCCTATTGGGGTCCCAAGGTTGAAGAACACTGCTGTAAACAACACTCTGTTCTAGCCCCATGCTGTATCCAGCTTCTGGGACCAGGAGTGGATTCTGGATTCTGGGAAGAAAGGTTGGAGGCCCTTAATACAATCAAATTCACCTCCCAGTTTTAGCCCACCCACCCCAAAGTGACTGCTATCGCAGAGGGAGAACTATCCCCCACTCCACCCCCCCCACCCCCCGGCCATAATTCAAGCACTGCAGAGTCAGAGTTTTTGGGTTTGGCTAGACTGTCCTCTCCTCCACACTTCCTTTTCTTCTCCATTCCCTTCTTCCTTGCAAATTGCAAATACAGGTGGACAGGAGTTGGACCATGCTGGGACCATTCCCCCCCCCCCCAAAAAAAAATTGAGCAAACAGGATCCCAGACAGTCTGGTCATGCCCTTAATCTAATTTGTAAGATTGGAGTAATTGACAAGCCCCCAGTAGGATGCTTGGTGTGATGATAGCTTGGCCGACAAGGTTAGAGACTCTATAATGGGGTCTTCCAGGTTGCCCCATGAGCTGCCAAAGTCAAGCAGAGAGCCCTGTGGCTCTAACGGCCCCATTGAGTAGCAACTGGGGCAAAGCAGAACTGGATCACCCTCTGACTCTGACACGGTCTGTTTCTAAACATGAGATCCATCTGTTGCAGTGGGAGCTGCAGTGGGTGGGGATGGCAGTGCTTTATAATGTATGCTTATCCTCTCTCCTCCTTCTCCTCTCTCCCCACAGCAGACTTGTGCCGTCTGCCTTGAAGACTTTAAAGTGAAAGATGAGCTGGGAGTGTTGCCATGCCAACATGCCTTCCACCGAAAGTGAGTAGCTCGCTGCCAAAAGGACAGGCCCAATCACTGCTTTGTGCGCCCGGCTTGGCACCAAGCCCAGGGTTCAGTCAACACGCTCCGCGGTTGGGGAAAGGGAGACAGGCCGTCCTGCTGGCACCAAGCCTGGCTTCTGCCTTTTGAAGATTGTTCTGGCCCCCGGGTGTCGTGGGGGAGCAGAGCAGGGGTCCTAGGGCCTGGATCAGATGGGATAATAATGGCTCCACTTATTATTTGGCTCTGACGGTAGCCCTATTGTAACACTTGCTCTCCCTCCAGTTATCTCGCTGCCAAGCCCGTACCAGGATTCTAGAAGCTTGGCCATTAGCATCAACCGTCGCCTCGGTGGATTAAGGCTCTTTACCTAATGCACACTCTCCCATTTCCTAGAAAGAAAGGAGGACACTGGGGAGAAGGGAGGGGGCTTGAAGCGAGGCAGAAGTGGGGGGCAGGGAGAAGCCAGCCCCAGGATCGATCATTGGCTGTTATCTGCAGCTCGTCCTCCCCCTCAGTCTGCCTCCCTCAGACTGGTGACAGCAGAATAGCGGGAGATGAAAAGGAGAATTCTAGCAGCAGCTGGGAAGGGTTGTGTCTATTCTGCACATGCCTGGGCTCTCCTGCAGAGCCAGAAATGCTGGAAGCCAGGTCCAAGAATTATTTCCAGTGATTGGCGCTCTTCAGTCTATAAAGAAGGTGCCTGAGTGGGGACTTGATTGAGACGAAGATACATTTATGCGTGGGGTGGATAGGAGGGAGTTCTTTTTCCCTCTCACATGACATCTGAACCGGGGAACATCCATTAAAACTGAGTGTCGGGGGAGTTAGAAAAGGCCAAAGAAAATATGGCTTTACCCAATGGAACTCCTTGCCACAGGATGTGGTGATGGTACCTGGCCTAGATGTCTTTAAAAGGGGATTGGACAGATTGATGGAGGCAAAGTCCATCACAGGTTACAAGCCACAATGACTGGATGCAGTCTCCGGGTTTTTGTGGCAGCCTATCCCTGAATGCCAGAGGCAAAGGAGTAGTAAAGGGATATGGGTATCTTGTCCCTGATTTGCAGACTGTGAGGTCCCTGGGGCAGGGACCTGTCCTCTGTTCTACTATAGTCATGTTAATTGCTGACACTTGATAAATTAGTAATATTCCATTCTTGCCATTAAAAAGACTGACCTGGCTTCCCATTTTAAGAAGTTCTCACTGCATTGCGCATAGCAAAAGAAAGGAAAAACGGGTTCCTTGTCCCAAAGCAGCTCCAGAATCAAAAGGAGACCCCCTGTAAACAGCTACTGGGAGGGGAGCTCTGCTGGGGTGCTTTGGAACAGTTGCTCTCCACCCTGTTAAATGTAAGAGAACCACCACTGTAAAAAATGCCTCTAGCCCAGTTAGTGGGGGCTAGAAAGCATTTCTGATGCCAGGTATATGCTGAGAGTCACCTCTCCCTCCCCACACACACACACACTCACAGCGATGTCATGATGCTGACACACACAGATTTGGTATGCTCAGGCTGCTATGCAGGTATTACCTGGCTGAACAGAGAAAAGAAAATATTTCTTTATTCAGTGTGTGGTTGGTCTGTGGAACTCCTTACCACAGGATGTGGTGATGGCGACTGGCCTGGACGCCTTTAAAAGGGGATTGGACAAGTTTCTGGAGGAAAAATCCATTATGGGGTACAAGCCATGATGTGTATGCGCAACCTCCTGATTTTAGAAATGGGTTATGTCAGAATGCCAGATGCAGGGGAGGGCACCAGGATGAGGTCTCTTGTTATCTGCTGTGCTCCCTGGGGCATTTGGTGGGCCGCTGTGAGATACGGGAAGCTGGACTAGATCCAGTGGGGCTGTTCTTATGTTCTTATGACTGCTTCTCCTTGCAATTAAAAACATGCGGCATATAGAAAACAAGCATCTCTGGGAGAAGGCCAGGCTAGAATCTACTTTTCCCTATGGAATTGAAGGTTTTGGTGGAGGAGCATTCAAAGTCTGAGGGCCCAATCCTATCCAACCTTCCAGCGCTGATGCAGCCCTGCCAACGAGGCGCATGCTGCAATGGGGAGGCCAGGTACAGAGGCTTCCTCAAGGCAAGGGAATGTTTGTTCCCTTAACTCCGGGCTGCATTGCTAACTGGGCAAGAGGCACTTTTCAAGTGGTGCTCCTCTTACATTAGCAAGGGGTAAGTAACTGTCCCTTTTCACCCCAGCACAGTGTCCTTTCTAGTGGCTGCTGATGTTTTTCTTTTTATAATCTTTTTATATTGTGAGCCCTTTTACTAATAATAAGATGATGATGATGATTTTTGTCTGTAAACTGCTTTGTGAGCTTTTTTATTGAAAAACTGTATTTAAATACTGTTAATAAGAGTAGATGCTTTTGAATTATGGTGTTGGGGACGACTTTTGAGAACTGCAAGGAGATCAAATCACCAATCCTATAAGAAATCAACCCTGACTGTTCATTGGAAGGACAGATGCTGACGGTGAAACTTAAATACTTTGGTCATCTCATGAGAAGGGCGGACTCTTTAGAAAAGACCCTGAGGCTGGGAAAAATTGAAGACCAAAGGAGAAGGGGACGGCAGAGGATGAGATGGTTAGATAGTGTCATGGAGGCAATGAACATGAATTTGGGCAAACTTGGAAGTTAGTGGTAGACAAGGAGGCCTGGCGTGCTGTGGTCCATGGGGTCACGAAAAGTCAGACATGACTTAATGACTGAAAAATAACAATAATAATAATATTGTAGCTGCATCAGAGCTGGAAAGGGAGATAAGATTGGGCCCACAATTTTCTTTCTATTTATGATGATGATGATGATGATCAAATTTTTCCCACCTTCCTTTCCTCTATGCATCACCTCTTACTTTCCATTTTTTGGCTGTAGGTGCCTCGTGAAATGGCTAGAAGTTCGATGTGTTTGCCCCATGTGCAATAAACCCATTGCAGGCCCTGCAGAGGCTCACCAAAGCATCGGAATTCTCCTAGATGAGCTGGTGTGACGTCTGCCTGTCCACCACGTCCACCCACAATAGCCTCTGCTGACGTGAACTGTTGCCCAGGGACTCCGCATTTACACTTGCACCCCAACTAGAGGCATCTCCCGCCATCTTATCCTCCTAGAAGGAGGTCATGGAAGACCAGCTCTAGTGCCAAGATGGACAGCAAGCTGGCCTTGTAGTCCATCTCCCACCTGGAAGCAGTTTTCTAGGGGAAGATAGATTGGAGCAGCACTGTGGACCTGCTCACTGCAATTCTCTGATGTGTGAAACCTTTGCGGATGGACAGTTGCACTTTCTCATCCCACGTGGGCAGTTTGAGTCTCCTGCATTCTTCCACAGGACATTCTGGGCCAAGGTGATGCACACTGTGAGATCAGAGTCTTCCTGTCACCTACGAAATACTGGTCCCAACGAACAGATGGAGATCACCCTGGGACGACTCCTTCTGCTTTTAGCAGGTCTAATAATAACTCCCTTTTTATAGACAGTCTGGGCTTCGGACTCTTCCTTTGGGATCCCTTTGACAATTCAGTACAAGAGCTCCAGCTGAGCTGCTTCCCAGTCCTCCCAGAACAATGACTAGATTCTGCTCAAATCTTCCACTGCAAAACCTACAAGTCAGTGTTTACATTAGGTGTAGGCAGAAATCCCCCTCTGCATGCTGCAGGGGAGTCAGTCTTGTATTGCTGCATTAGGATTGTTGGTTGGGGGGTGAAGGGGTCACATCTTCACTCTCAGCATTCCTTATTGGCAGCTGGGGGGGGGGGAACGACGACAGAAAGAGGCATTGACCAGAGAAATGGATTCTTCTCTTTGAGTTGGAGGAGGGGTGGGATGTATTAACTTAAGTGGCCTTTGAACCTTTTCTCCATCTTCTGTCCTTGTACAGGAAAAAATAAATAAATCTACTTTCTCTGAAACCTGACTTTTCATTTTATTTTAATTTAGTTTTGCATTTCTAGAATAAGACCTCATCTACGGACATGATCTCAAGACCCCAAAGTCTGTAGTTTGTCAAGGTCCTACATATTACTATCATTACGTATTTTTATACCAAACCTTTCTCCAAGGAGCTCCTCTTGCAGGGCCTCTGAGAGGAATTTTATCAGGGGGTGCAAAGTTTCTTTTGGGCCCCTTTACAAAGGCAGAGGGGTGAAAGGGCGGGGAAGGGCGGGGAAGGGAGAACATAATGGGAACAGGGAGGGGTGAAACAGAGTGGGGGGAGGGTGGAGACAGCTGGAAAAGTCTTTGGAGCCCAGGTCTACCCACCCAAGTGATATCAGCCACTAGATACAGTAATATGGAAAACCAAACATACTCCTAAGTCTCTCTAAAAAAATTTTAAATATAGAAAATCATGCAGAAAATCAGCATCATCACATTTAAGCTCACACTAGAACAGGGGTGTCCAAAGTTTTTGGCAGGAGGGCCACATCATCTCTCTGACACTGCATCGGGGGGCCGGGGAAAGAAAGAATTAATTCACATTTAAAATTTGAATAAATTTACATAAGTTTACATAAATGAATATATTAAAGATGAACTTATATGAATGAATGAAGGTCTTGCAATCGCTCAAGGCCTATAAAAGGCCTTGCACAAAGCAAGGCTGGCCTTTCCTTTGCTGCCACTACTGCATCGTAGACATGAAACGGCAAGCAGTGGAGGGAGCCCTCATCCCACAGCTCAGGCAAAAAGGTCAAACAGTTGCCTTCACGCTGAGAGTAGTTGTGTTGGGCCAGTGCGGGCTGCAACAAATCTCTGGAGGGTCAGAGGCTCATTGGAGTCTGGGGGGCTCCCTGAGGGCTGCATTGAGAGGCCTCGAGGGCCACATGTGGCCCCAGGGCCGGGGTTTGGCACCCCTGCACTAGAATGAAAATTGTCCTGATTGCGCCAAAGCATACTTCTGCAGCAGCTGTAGCCCCGCAGCTGTGTCCCTGAGCTCCTATATATTCCTCATGGAAAGCAGATCCACAAGCCAAAGAGCTACTATAGCAGGTCAGTTTCCTCCCAGATCTGACACTGTGTTAAGGAGTATCATGTATGCATTCCTTGGCCCAGCATATATGGCTTGCCTGGAGCTGCAATACTTGCAGCGGCAGGGTCACGGTAGTGTCACCAGCATCCTGTGTGGGCAACAAGTCTGAGTAGATAGGAAAATGTAGGATCCCACGAAATTTCTGGGCCCCCTCCTTTGGCTCCTGGGCCCCCCTTTTGACCCTGGGCCCAGGTACAAATTATCCCCTTTACCCCCCCTCTCTCCTAGGCCCTGCTGGTGGGTCATGATCCATCAGTTTGTGAACCACTGGTATAGCACATTATGTTGCTGTTGCTATCACCATCATCCACATCAAGCACTTATTCACAAAAAAATTCTACAGTATTTTTCTGTGGAAACTGGAAAGTGTTCACAAACTTCATCTCACCCACTTCCGTAACAAACCTATGATGTAAGCAAGGACAGGCCCCCCCCCCCCCCGGTATCGGCGGATACCAGAAAGCATGGATGGCAATGAATCTCACTCAAATCCCCCCATCACACTCATGACTCACCTCTTTTCTACAAAGGTTTTGCTTAATGAAGACTTTTCTTCCTTTTGCTTTGGAACAAGAAGCAAATAGTAAAAAACTAGACCAGGGTCTCCAAACTTTTTGGCTAGAGGGCCGCATCAAATATCTGGTGTGGTGTGGAGGGCCGGAAAAAAAATTTAAATATGAAGTTTTAATACATAAGAGATGGAACTTAGAAGACTTAATAAATTGACTCATTCATTCAACCTCTCTGGCCCTCAGAGCACTCTCTAGATGCAACCAGAGCACAGTTCTGGTCATGTTCAGTTGAGTGGGCCAGAGGTTTTCAGGGGACAAGAGGCTGGCCCCGGGCCGGAGAGAGGCTGGCCCCGGGCCGGAGAGAGGCTTGCCACGGGCCGCATCTGGCCCCCGGGCCGGGGTTTGGAAACCCCTGAGCTAGATTGTAGCTGCTAGGGGAATGCTACAGATGGCGATAGTGAGAATACTAACAGGAAATTCTGTAGCAGCTATGAGGCTGCAATCCTAACCACACTTTCCTGAGAGTAAGCCCCATCAAACAAAATAGGACTTACTTCTGAGTAGGCCTGTTTAGGATTGTGCCCTAAGTTATTGCTGTCTGTTTCCTGCTTCTTGTGCCAAGGTAAAAGGAAGAAAAAAATTTCCTTTTGCAAAGCACTTGCAAAGAAGAAAGGTGTGTCATGAGTGCAAGGGGGGGGCATTTGAGAACAGGGGATAAGTGAAACCATCGATATGGAACCTGAAGATATGGAGGATGACTGTATTATTAGCCTCATATTAATTACAGCTGGAGAGCTGAGGCTGAAAGAGAGTGGCTTGCCTTAGGTGAGCTCTGAGTTCATGGCAGAGCTGAGATTGGAACTAGAGAAGCCTTCTTGAAGATGAAGCTGCAAACCTATACACACTTACTTCTGAGTAGACATGCCTAGGATTGCGTGGATGCTTGCCTTTGAAAAAAAAATCCCCGCACACAGATGACTGGGTTCAGAGAAGAAGACTGAAAGTTTTGGTTCATTGTTGATAACCACAGTTTCCCTTTTTATTTGAACTCAGTGGTTGGCAACCTTCAGTCTCGAAAGACTATGGTATAAGCCTACAGCACCCGATATTCCCAGTACTATTCCCGATTGGTCTCCCATCCAAGTACTAACCAGGCCTGACCCTGCTTAGCTTCCAAGATCAGACGAGATTGGGCATGTGCAGGGTAACAGTTGCTGTTGAACTCAGTATTGTGTTTTGTTTTAGACCAAAGGGAGTCAACAGCTTGTTAAATAACTATGGCTGCAATCCTAACCATACTTTCCTGAGAGTAAGCCCCATTGAACAAAATAGGACTTACTTCTGAGTAGACCTGGTTAGGCTTGTGCCCTAAGGCTCATCACAGTTCAAGTGTGGATGAAACAGGAAACTCTGGTTTGTTCACTGCATGTGACTACTTGTGAAAGATAGCAGGGCCTCTGAGAGGAATTTTATCTGGGGGTACAAAGTTTCTTGTGGGCCACTTTGCACAGGGGAGAGGGGTGAAACAGAGCAGGGGAGAGTGGTGTTGGGCAAGCAGAATGGGGACAGGAAGGGGCAAAACAGGATGGGGAGGTGGGGGGTGGAGACAACTGGAAAAGTCTTTGGAGTCCAGGTCTACCCACCCATGTGGCATCAGCAGCTAGGTACAGTAACACAGAAAACCAAACACACTCCTAAGCCTCTCTAACATCTTTCAAATATAGAAAATCATTGCAGAAAATGAGCATCATCATATTTCGGCTCACACTAGAATGGAAAGAGTCCTGCCCATAACAAAACTTGCTTCTGCAGCAGCTGTAGTCCTGCAGCTGTGTCCCTGAGCTCCAATACACTCTTTCGTGGTAAGCAGATCCACAAGCCAAAGAGCTCCTGTAGCAGGCCAGTTTCCTTCCAGGTTTGACATAGTGTTGAGGAGTGTCATTCATGCATTCCTTGGCCCAGCATCTATAGATTGCCAGCAGCTACATCTGCACGCTTGCAGTAGTGTCCCCAGTATCCCGCGCAGGCAACAACTCTGAGTAGGAAGGAAAATGTCAGATCCCAGGAACTTTCAGGGCCCCCTCCTTTGGCTCCTAGGCCCTGAATTTGATTCTGACCCCAGGTACAAATTACCCCCTTTACCTCCCTCTCCTAGGCCCTGCTTCTTGTTCTCACAACAACGCTGTGGAGGTGGGTGAAGCTGAGAGTCAGTGACTGGCCCAAGGTCAGCCAACGAAGCTTCATGGCTGAGTGGGGATTTGATCCTGGATCATCCAGACCTCCGTTTGACTCCTGAACCACTACACCTTCACTAGGTGCTTGACAGGCTCTCAGTGTGCAAACAGGCATGCACTGCTTCTGCATGTCCAAACTGTGCCTAGGGAAAAAAAAAATGTTCACCCTATTTTTCCAATGACACTAGGGTCATCGTTTTTTCTGGGCGGAACCACATTTTTCCATGATCACCCTCATCCAATCAACTCTGATGATGCTGCAGACTTTCCTTGGGTGACCAGCACTGCTCCTGCATCTCCAAAATGTACCTGGGGGGGGGGGGAATTTTCAACGTAAATTTTTGAAGACCCCAGGGTCATCGTTTTTCTGACCTGAAACCCATTTTTCCAGGATCACCCTCATCCTCTCCCAATCAAGTCTCTTGAAGCTCCAGAGTTTCCTTGGGTGACCTGCACTGCTCCTGCTTGTCCAAACTGTGCATAGGGAAAAAATAATTTCCACCTAAATTTTTGATGACCCCGGGGTCATCGTTTTTCTGGCCTGAAACCCATTTTTCCAGGTTCGCACTCATACTCTCCCAATCAAGTCTCTTGATGCTCCAGAGTTTCCTTGGGTGACCAGTACTACTCATGCATGTCCAAACTGTCCCTAGGGGAAAAAACAATTTTCCAACTAAATTTTTGATGACCCCGGGGTCATCGTTCTTCTGGCCTGAAACCCATTGTTCCAGGATCGCCCTCATCCTATCCCAATCAAGTCTCTTGATGCTCCAGAGATTCCTTCGGTGACCAGCACTGCTCCTGCATGTCCAAACTGTGCTTAGGGGAAAAGCCCAAATCCCAAGTCTCAAGTCCCAAAACACAAAGCCCAAGTACCAAGTACCAAAGCCCAAAGCCGAAGTCCCAAATCCATGTTTCCACGATTGCGCTTAGCCACTCTGAATCGACTCTGTTAAAGCAGCAGACCATCACCTTGACAGTCACGCTGACCCTCACCTTGACCCTCATCCTGACCCTCACTTTGACCCCCACCCTGACCCTCAACCTCAAAAGGTGGGAGGGAGGGAGGGAGGAGGGATGGAGAAGGGAGTTGGGAGAGGAGGGGGGGAGGAGAGGGAGGAGGGGAAAGGGAGGAGTGAGGGAGGATGGAGGAGGTAGAAGGAGGTGGAAGAGGGAGGAAGGAGGGAGAGAAAGGAGGAGGGAGGGAGGGAGAAGGGAGCAGGGGTGTGGGCAGGGATGGAGGAGGGAGGAAAGTGGGAGGGAGAGGAGGGGGAGAGGAAGGAGTGAGGGAGGAGTGAAAAGAGGGAGGAGAGAGGGAGGAGCGAGGAGAGGGAGCAGGTAAGAGGGAGGAGAGAGGAGGGAGGGGGAGGAAGGAGATGAGGAAGGGAGGAGGGAGGGAGTAGGGTGGGAGGAAGGAGGAGGGAGAGGAGGGAGAAGGGATGGAGGAAGGAGGATGGAGTGTGAGGAGCAAGGGAGGAGGGAGGAGAGGGAGGAGGAAGGGAGAGGAGGGATGGAGGCAGGAGAGATGGTGAGGAGGAATGAGGTGGAGGAGGAGGGAGGTAGGAGTGAGGAGAGGGTAGAGGGAGGAAGGGAGGAGGGTGGGAGGAGAGAGAGGTGGGTGGAAGGAGGTGTTAGGAGGGAGGAGTGAGGGAGGAGGGAGGACAGAGGAGGGAGGAAGGAGCACGAGGAGGAAGGGAGGAGGAAGGAGGGTTTATTCCCCATTTTTCCAGGATTGCCCAAATCCTACCACAATCACGTTTCTTGATGCTCCAGGGTTTCCTTGGGTAAAAAGCAATGCTCCTGCTACACCAAACTGTGCCAAGGGAAAATATTTTTTTCCACCAAAATTTTTGATGACCCCGGGGTCATCATTTTTAGTGCCTGAAACCCATTTTTCCAAGATCACCCAAATCCTCTCACAATCAAGTCTCTTGATGCCCCACAGTTTCCTTGCAGGACAAGTACTGCTCCTGCATGTCCAAACTGTGCCTATGGAAAAAATTTTTTATTTACACCTAAATTTATGATGACTCTGATGTCATCGTTTCTCTGATCTGATACCCATTTTTCCAGGATGGCACTCATCCTCCCCCAATCAAGTCTCTTGATGCTCCAGAGCTTCCTTGGGTGACCAGCACTTCTCCTGAATGTCCAAGCTGTCCCTAAGAAAAAAATTTTGGGGGTAGCAGGAGCATTGCTTGTCACCCAAGGAAACCCTGGAGCATCAAGAAACTTGACTGCGATAGGATTTGGGCGATTGTGGAAAAATGGGTTTCAGGCCAGAGAAACGATTACCCCGGGGTCATCAAAAATTTTGGTGGAAAAAACATAATATCGCTAGGCACAGTTTTGGGGTAGCAGGAGCATTGCTTGTCTCCAAGGAAACCCTGGAGCATCAAGAAATGTGACTATGATAGGATTTGGGCGATCCTGGAAAAATGAGTTTCAGTCCAGAAAAACGATGACCCCGGGGTCATCAAAAACTTGGTGGAAAAAAAAAATTTCCCTAGGCACAGTTTGGGGTAGCAGGGAGCATTGCTTGTCACCCAGGGAAACATGGAGCATCAAGAAACTTGATTGGGAGATGATTTGGGCGATCCTGAAAAAATGGGTTTCAGTCCAGAAAAACGATGACCCTGGGGTCATCAAAAATTTTGGTGGAAAAAAAAATTCTCCTTAGGCAAAGTTTGGTCTAGCAGGAGCATTGATTGTCACTCAGGGAAACCCTGGAGTATCAAGAAACTTGATTGGGAGATGATTTGGACATTTCTGGAAAAATGTGTTTCAGTCCAGAAAAACGATGACCCCGGGGTCATCAAAAATTTTGGTGGAAATATATTTTTTTTTCCTGGGCACAGTTTGGTGTAGCAGGAGCATTGTTTTTCATCCAGGGAAACCCTGGAGCATCAAGAAACTTGATTGGGAGATGATTTGGACGTTCGTGGAAAAATGGGTTTCAGTCCAGAAAAACGATGAACCCGGGGTCATCAAAAATTATGGTGGAAAAGAAATATTTTCCCTAGGCATAGTTTGGTGTAGCAGGAGAATTGCTTGTCTCCCAAGGAAACCCGAGAGCATCAAGGAACTTGACTGTGATAGGATATGGGTGATCCTGGAAAAATGGGTTTCAGGCCAGAAAAACAATGACCACGGGGGTCATCAAAAAATTTGGTGGAAAAAAAGAAAATTTGCCGAAGCACAGTTTGGTGTAGAAGGAGCATTGCTTGTCACCCAGGGAAAACCTGGAGCTTCAAGAAACTATATTGGGAAATGATTTGGGCGATCCTGGAAAAATGAGTTTCAAGCCAGAAAAACGATGACCCCGGGGTCATCAAAAATTTTGGTGGAAAAAAAAAATCTCCCTAGGCAAAGTTTGGTCTAGCAGGAGCATTGCTTGTCTCTCAGGGAAACCCTGGAGCATCAAGAAACTTGATTGGGAGATGATTTGGGCATTCCTGAAAAAATGTGTTTCAGTCCAGAAAAATGATGACCCCGGGGTCATCAAATATTGTGGTGGGGAAAAAAAATTCTCCCTAGGCAAAGTTTGGTTTAGCAGGAGCATTGCTTGTCACTCAGGGAAAACCTGGAGCATCAAGAAACAAGACTGTGATAGGATTTGGGCGATCCTGGAAAAATGGGTTTCAGGTCAGAAAATCAATGATCCTGGGGTCATCAAAAACTTGGTGGGGAAAAAAAATTTCCCTAGACACAGTTTGGTGTAGCAGGAGCATTGATTGTCACCCAGGGAAACCCTGGAGCATCAAGTAATTTGATTGGGAGATGATATGGGCGTTCCTGGAAAAATGGGTTTCAGTACAGAAAAAGGATGACCATCAAAAATATTGGTGGAAAAAACATATTATCGCTAGGCACAGTTTGGGGTAGCAGGAGCATGGCTTGTCTCCCAAGGAAACCCTGAAGCATCAAGAAATGTGACTATGATAGGATTTGGGCGATCCTGGAAAAATGAGTTTCAGGCCAGAAAAACGATGACCCCGGGGTCATCAAAAATTTTGGTTGAAAATTTTTTTTCCCTAGACACAGTTGGGTGTAGCAGAAACATTGCTTGTCACCCAAGGAAACCCTGGAGCATCAAGAAACTTGACTGTGATTGGATTTGGGCGATCCTGGAAAAATGGGTTTCAGGCCAGAATAACGATGACCCTGGGGTCATCCTAAATTTTGGTGGAAAAATTTTTTTTCCCTAGGCACAATTTGGGGTAGCAAGAGCATTGCTTGTCACCCAGGGAAACCATGAAGCATCAAGAAATTTGATTGGGAGATGATTTGGGCATTCCTGGAAAAATGGGTTTCAGTCTAGAAAAATTTTTTTTTCCCTAGGCACAATTTGTTGTAGCAGGAGAATTGCTTGTCTCCGAAGGAAGCCCGAGAGCATCAAGAAATTTGACTGTAATAGGATTTGGGCGATCTTGGAAAAATGGGTTTCATGCCAGAATAACGATGACCCCGGGGTCATCAAAAATTTTAGTGGAAAAAAGAAAATTTCCCTAAACACAGTTTGGTGTAGCAGGAGCACTGTTTTTCATCCAGGGAAACCCTGGAGCATCAAGAAACTTGATTGGGAGATGATTTGGGCGTTCGTGGAAAAATGGGTTTCAGTCCAGAAAAACGATGACCCCAGGGTCATGAAAAATTATGGTGGAAGAGAAATATTTTCCCTAGGCATAGTTTGGTGTAGCAGTAGAATTGCTTGTCTCCCAAGGAAACCCGAAAGCATCACGGAACTTGAATGTGATAGGATTTGGGTGATCCTAGAAAAATGGGTTTCAGGCCAGAAAAACGATGACCACAGGGTCATCAAAAAATTTGGTGGAAAAAAGGAAATTTCCCTTAGCACAGTTTGGTGTAGCAGGAGCATTGCTTGTCACCCAGGGAAAACCTGGAGCTTCAAGAAACTATATTGGGAAATGATTTGGGCGATACTGGAAAAATGGGTTTCATGCCAGAAAAACGATGACCCTGGGGACAACAAAAATTTTGTGGAAAATTTTTTTTTTCCCTAGGCACACTTTGTTGTAGCAGGAGCATTGCTTGTCACCCAGAGAATCCATGGAGCATCAAGAAAAATGACTGGGAGATGATTTGGGCGTTCCTGGAAAAATGGGTTTCATTCCAGAAAAACTATGACACCGGGGTCATCAAAAATTTTGGTGGAAAATTTTTTTTTTCCTAGGCACAGTTTGGTGTAGCAGGAGCATTGCTTTTAACCAAGGGAAGGCTGGAGCATCAACAAACTTGACTGGGAGATAATATGGGCATTCCTGGAAAAATGGGTTTCATTCCAGGAAAAAGATGACCCCAGCGTCATCAAAAATTTTGGAGGAAAAATTTTTTTTTCCCTAGGCACAGTTTGGTGTAGCAGGAGCATTGCTTGTCACTCAGGGAAACCCTGGAGCATCAAGAAATTTGATTGGGAGATAATTTGGGCATTCCTGGAAAAATGGGTTTCGGTCCAGAAAAACGATGAACCCAGGGTCATCAAAAATTTTGGAGGAAAAATTTTTTTTCCCTAGGCAAAGTTTGGTATAGCTGGAGCATTGCATGTCACAAAGGGAAACCCGGGAGCATCAAGAAACTTGATTGGGAGATGATTAGGGCGATCTTGGAAAAATGGGATTCAGGCCAGAGAAACGATGACCCCGGGGTCATCAAAAATTTCGGTGAAAATATATTTTTTTTTCCTAAGCAATGATTGGTGAAGCAGGAGCATTGCTTGTCAGCCAAGGAAAACCGGGAGCATCAAGAAACATCAATGTGATAGGATATTGGCGATTTCAGGACAGAAAAACGATGACCCCGGGGTCATCAAAACTTTTGGTGGGAAAAAATTTTTTTTTCCCTAGGCACAGTTTGGTGTAGCTGGAGCATTGCATGTCACCCAGGGAAACCCGGGAGCATCAAGAAACGTGATTGGGAGATGATTAGGGCGATCTTGGAAAAATGGGTTTCAGGCCGGAAAAACGATGACCCCGGGGTCATCAAAAATTTTGGTGGAAATAAATTTTTTCCCTCGGCACAGTTTGGTGTAGCAGGAGCATTGCTTGTCACCCAAGGAAACCCTGGAGCATCAAGAAAATTGATTGGGAGATAATTTGGGCATTCCTGGAAAAATGGGTTTCATTCCAGGAAAAAGATGACCCCAGCGTCATCAAAAATTTTGGAGGAAAAATTTTTTTTTCCCTAGGCACAGTTTGGTGTAGCAGGAGCATTGCTTGTCACTCAGGGAAACCCTGGAGCATCAAGAAACTTGATTGGGAGATAATTTGGGCATTCCTGGAAAAATGGGTTTCGGTCCAGAAAAACGATGAACCCAGGGTCATCAAAAATTTTGGAGGAAAAATTTTTTTTCCCTAGGCAAAGTTTGGTATAGCTGGAGCATTGCATGTCACAAAGGGAAACCCGGGAGCATCAAGAAACTTGATTGGGAGATGATTAGGGCGATCTTGGAAAAATGGGATTCAGGCCAGAGAAACGATGACCCCAGGGTCATCAAAAATTTCGGTGAAAATATATTTTTTTTTCCTAAGCAATGATTGGTGAAGCAGGAGCATTGCTTGTCAGCCAGGGAAAACCGGGAGCATCAAGAAACATCAATGTGATAGGATATTGGCGATTTCAGGACAGAAAAACGATGACCCCGGGGTCATCAAAACTTTTGGTGGGAAAAAATTTTTTTTTCCCTAGGCACAGTTTGGTGTAGCTGGAGCATTGCATGTCACCCAGGGAAACCCGGGAGCATCAAGAAACGTGATTGGGAGATGATTAGGGCGATCTTGGAAAAATGGGTTTCAGGCCGGAAAAACGATGACCCCGGGGTCATCAAAAATTTTGGTGGAAATAAATTTTTTCCCTCGGCACAGTTTGGTGTAGCAGGAGCATTGCTTGTCACCCAAGGAAACCCTGGAGCATCAAGAAAATTGATTGGGAGATAATTTGGGCATTCCTGGAAAAATGGGTTTCAGGCCAGAAAAACGATGACCCCGGGGTCATCAAAAATTTTGGTGGAAAAATTTTTTTTCCCTAGGCACATTTTGGGGTAACAGGAGCATTGCTTGTCACCCAGAGAAACCATGGAGCATCAAGAAATTTGATTGGGAGATGATTTGGGCATTCCTGGAAAAATGGGTTTCAGTCCAAAAAAAGTTGACCCCGGGGTCATCAAAAATTTTGGTGCACTTTTTTTTTTCCTAGGCACAGTTTGTTGTAGCATGAGCATTGCTTGTCACCCAGGGAAACCTTGGAGCATCATGAAACTTGATTGGGAGATAATTTGGGAAAATTTTTTTTTCCCTAGGCACAGTTTGGGGTAGGAGGAGCATTGCTTTTCTCCCAAGGAAACCCAGGAGCATCAAGAAACATCAATGTGATAGGATATGGGCGAAGTTGGAAAAACGGATTTCAGGCCAGAAAAACGATGACCCCGGGGTCATCAAAACTTTTGGTGGAAAAAAAATTTTTTTCCCTAGGCACAGTTTGGTGTAGCTGGAGCATTGCATGTCACCCAGGGAAACCCAGGAGCATCAAGAAACGTGATTGGGAGATAATATGAGCATTCCTGCAAAAAGGGATTTCAGGCCGGAAAAACGATGACCCCAGGGTCATCAAAAATTTTGGTGGAAAAAATATTTTTTTCCAAGGCACAGTTTGGTGTAGCAGGAGCATTGCTTGTCACGCAGGGAAACCCTGGAGCATCAAGAAACTTATTGGGAGAGGATTTGTGCGAACCTGGAAAAATGAGTTTAAGGCCAAAAAAACGATGACCCCGGGGTCATCAAAAATTTAGGTGGAAAAGATTTTTTTTCCCTAGACACAGTTTGGTGTAGCAGGAGCATTGCTTGTCACCCAAGGAAGCCCTGGAGCAACAAGAAACTTGATCGGGAGAGGATTTGTGCGATCCTGGAGAAATGGGTTTCAGGCCAGAAAAACCATGACCCCGGGGTCATCAAAAATTTTGTTCGAAAAATTTTTTTTTCTCTAGGCACAGTTTGGTGTAGCAGGAGCATTGCTTGTCACCCTCGGAAAAGCTGGAGCAACAAGAAACTTGATTGGGAGAGGATTTGTGCGATCCTGGAAAAAAGGGTTTCAGGCCAGAAAACCGATGACCTCGGGGTCATCAAAAATTTTGGTGGAAAAAAAATATTTTGCCTAGAAGCATTTTGGTGTAGCAGGAACATTGCTTGTCACCCAGGGAGACATGGAGCATCAAGAAACTTGATTGGGAGATGATTTGGGCGATCCTGGAAAAATGGGTTTCAGTCCAGAAAAACGATGACCCCGGGGTCATCAAAAATATTGTTGGAAAAAAAGTATTTTCACAAGGCACACTTTGGTGTAGCAGGAGCATTGCTTGTCACCCAGGAAAACCTTGGAGAATCATGAAACTTGATTGGGAGATAATTTGGGAATTCCTGGAAAAATTGATTTCAGGCCAGAAAAACGATGACCCCGGGGTCATCAAAACTTTTGGTGGAAAAAATATTTTTTCCCTCGGCACAGTTTGGTGTAGCAGGAGCATTGCTTGTCACGCAGGGAAACCCTGGAGCATCAAGAAACTTGATTGGGAGAGAATTTGTGCGAACATGGAAAAATGGGTTTCAGGCCAAAAAAACGATGACCCCGGGGTCATCAAAAATTTTGGTGGAAAAGATTTTTTTTCCCTAGACACAGTTTGGTGTAGCAGGAGCATTGCTTGTCACCCAAGAAAGCCCTGAAGGAACAAGAAACTTGATTGGGAGAGGATTTCTGCGATCCTGGAAAAATGGGTTTCAGGCCAGAAAAACCATGAACCCCGGGTCATCATAAATATTGTTGAAAAAAAGTATTTTCACTAGGCACAGTTTGGTGTAGCAGGAGAATTGCTTGTCACACAAGGAAACCCTAGTGCATCAAGAAATTTGATTGGGAGAGGATTTGTGCGATCCTCGAAAATGGGTTTCAGGCCAGAAAAACGATGACCCCGAGGTCATCAAAAATTTTGGTGGAAAATTTTTTTTTTCTCTAGGCACAGTTTGCTGTAGCAGGAGCATTGCTTGTCACCCTCGGAAACCCTGGAGCAACAAGAAACTTGATTGGGAGAGGATTTGTGCGATCCTGGAAAAATGGGATTCAGGCCAGAAAAACGATGACCCCGGGGTCATCAAAAATTTTGGTGGAAAAACAGTATTTTGCCTAGAAACATTTTGGTGTAGCAGGAGCATTGCTTGTCACCCAAAGAAACCCTGGAGCATCAAGAAACTTGATTGGGAGAGGATTTGTGCGAGCCTGGAAAATTGATTTCAGGCCAGGAAAACATTGACCCCGGGGTCATCAAAAATTTTGGTGGACAAATAATATTATGCCTAGAAACATTTTGGTGTAGCAGGAGCATTGCTTGTCACCCAAGGAAACCCTGGAGCATCAAGAAAATTGATTGGGAGATAATTTGGGCATTCCTGGAAAAATGGGTTTCAGGCCAGAAAAACGATGACCCCGGGGTCATCAAAAATTTTGGTGGAAAAAAAACATTTTGCCTAGAAACATTTTGGAGTAGCAGGAGCATTGCTTGTCAACCAAGGTAACTCTGGAGCATCAAGAAACTTGATTGGGAGAGGATTTGTGCGATCCTGGAAAAATGGGTTTCAGGCCAGGAAAACGATGACCCCGGGGTCATCAAAAATTTTGGTGGAAAAAAAATATTTTGCCTAGAAACATTTTGGAGTAGCAGGAGCATTTCTTGTCACCCAAGGAAACTCTGGAGCATCAAGAAACTTCACTGGGAGAGGATTTGTGCGATCCTGGAAAATTGGGAATCAGGCCAGAAAAACGATGACCCCGGGGTCATCTAAAATTTTGGTGGAAAAAATTTTTTTTCTCTAGGCACAGTTTGCTGTAGCAGGAGCATTGCTTGTCACCCTCGGAAACCCTAGAGCAACAAGAAACTTGATTGGGAGAGGATTTGTGCGATCCTGGAAAAATGGGATTCAGTCCAGAAAAACGATGACCCCGGGGTCATCAAAAATTTTGGTGGAAAAACAATATTTTGCCTAGAAACATTTTGGTGTAGCAGGAGCATTGCTTGTCACCCAAAGAAACCCTGGAGCATCAAGAAATTTGATTGGGAGAGGATTTGTGCGAGCCTGGAAAATTGATTTCAGGCCAGGAAAACATTGACCCCGGGGTCATCAAAAATTTTGGTGGACAAATTTTTTTTCCCTAGACAGAATTTAGTGCAGCAAGAGCATTGCTTGTCAACAAAGGTACCTCTGGAGCATCAAGAAAGTTGATTGGGAGAGGATTTGTGCGATCCTGGAAAAATGGGTTTCAGGCCAGGAAAACGATGACCCCGCGGTCATCAAAAATTTTGGTGGAAAAAAAATATTTTTCCTAGGCACAGTTTTGTGTAGCAGGAGCATTGCTTATTATGTAAAGAAACCCTGGAGCATCAAGAAAATTCACTGGGAGAGGATTTATGCGATCCTGGAAATATAGGTTTCAGGCCAGAAAAACGATGACCACGGGGTCATCAAAAATTTTGGTGGAAAATAAATATTTTTCGTAGAAATATATTGGTGCAGCAGGAGCATTGCTTGTCACCCAAGGAAACTCTGGAGCGTCAAGAAAATTGATTGGGAGATGAATTGTGCTATCCTGGAAAAATGGGTTTCAGACAAGAAAAACGATGACCCCGGGGTCATCAAACATTTTGGTGGAAAAAATGTTTTTTCCCTAGACACAGTTTAGTGTAGCTGGAGCATTGCTTGTCACCCAAGGAATCCCTGGAGCATCAAGAAACTTGATTGGGAGAGGATTTGTGCGATCCTGGAAAAATGGGTTACAGGCCAGGAAAACGATGACCCCGGGGTCATCAAAAATTTTGGGAGAAAATTTTTTTTTCCCTAGACACAAATTGGTGTAGCTGGAGCATTTCTTGTCACCCAAGGAAACCCTGGAGCATCAAGAAACTTGTTTGGGAGTGGATTTGTGCGATCCTGGAAAAATGGGTTTCAGGCCAGAAAAACGATGACCCCGGGGTCATCAAAAATTTTGGTGGAAAAAAAATATTATGCCTAGAATAATTTTGGTGTAGCAGAAGCATTGCTTGTCACCCAAGGAAACCCTGGAGCATCAAGAAACTTGATTGGGAGTGGATTTGTGCGATCCTGGAAAAATGGGTTTCAGGCCAGAAAAACGATGACCCCGGGGTCATCAAAAATTTTGGTGGACAAATTTTTTTTCCCTAGACAGAGTTTGGTGTAGCAAGAGCATTGCTTGTCAACAAAGGTACCTCTGGAGCATCAAGAAAGTTGATTGGGAGAGGATTTGTGCGATCCTGGAAAAATGGGTTTCAGGCCAGGAAAACGATGACCCCGGGGTCATCAAAAATTTTGGTGGAAAAAATAATATTTTTCCTAGGCACAGTTTTGTGTAGCAGGAGCATTGCTTATTACGTAAAGAAACCCTGGAGCATCAAGAAAATTCACTGGGAGAGGATTTATGCGATCCTGGAAATATAGGTTTCAGGCCAGAAAAACGATGACCCCGGGGTCATCAAAAATTTTGGTGGAAAATAAATATTTTTCGTAGAAATAATTTGATGCAGCAGGAGCATTGCTTGTCACCCAAGGAAACTCTGGAGCGTCAAGAAAATTGATTGGGAGATGAATTGTGCTATCCTGGAAAAATGGGTTTCAGACAAGAAAAACGATGACCCCGGGGTCATCAAAAATTTTGGTGGAAAAAATGTTTTTTCCCTAGACACAGTTTAGTGTAGCTGGAGCATTGCTTGTCACCCAAGGAATCCCTGGAGCATCAAGAAACTTGATTGGGAGAGGATTTGTGCGATCCTGGAAAAATGGGTTACAGGCCAGGAAAACGATGACCTCGGGGTCATCAAAAATTTTGGGAGAAAATTTTTTTTTCCCTAGACACAAATTGGTGTAGCTGGAGCATTTCTTGTCACCCAAGGAAACCCTGGAGCATCAAGAAACTTGTTTGGGAGTGGATTTGTGCGATCCTGGAAAAATGGGTTTCAGGCCAGAAAAACGATGACCCCGGGGTCATCAAAAATTTTGGTGGAAAAAAAATATTATGCCTAGAATAATTTTGGTGTAGCAGAAGCATTGCTTGTCACCCAAGGAAACCCTGGAGCATCAAGAGACTTGATTGGGAGTGGATTTGTGCGATCCTGGAAAAATGGGTTTCAGGCCAGAAAAACGATGACCCCGGGGTCATCAAAAATTTTGGTGGAAAAAAAATATTATGCCTAGAATAATTTTGGTGTAGCAGAAGCATTGCTTGTCACCCAAGGAAACCCTGGAGCATCAAGAAACTTGATTGGGAGTGGATTTGTGCGATCCTGGAAAAATGGGTTTCAGGCCAGAAAAACGATGACCCCGGGGTCATCAAAAATTTTTGTGGAAAAAAAATATTATGCCTAGAAAAATTTTGGTGTAGCAGGAGCATTGCTTGTCACCCAAGGAAACCCTGGAGCATCAAGAAACTTGATTGGGAGAGGATTTCTGCGATCCTGGAAAATTGGGTATCAGGCTAGAAAAACGATGACCCCGGGGTCATCAAAAATTTTTGTGGAAAAAGAATATTATGCCTAGAAAAATTTTGGTGTAGCAGGAGCATTGCTTGTCACCCAAGGAAACCCTGGAGCATCAAGAAACTTGATTGGGAGTGGATTTGTGCGATCCTGGAAAATGGGTTTCAGGCCAGAAAAACGATGACCCCGGGGTCATCAAAAATTTTGGTGGAAAAGAAATATTTTGCCTAGAAAAATTTTGGTGTAGCAGGAGCATTGCTTGTCACCCAAGGAAACTCTGGAGCATCAAGAAAGTTGATTGGGAGAGAATTTGTGCGATCCTGGAAAAATGGGTTTCAGGCCAGGAAAACGATGACCCCGGGGTCATCAACAATTTTGGTGGAAAAAAAATATTTTCCATAGGCACAATTTGGTGTAGCAGGAGCATTGCTTATTACGTAAAGAAACCCTGGAGCATCAAGAAACTTCACTGGGAGAGGATTTATGCGATCCTGGAAAAATGGATTTCAGGCCAGGAAAACGATGACCCCGGGGTCATCAAAAATTTTGGTGGGAAAAAAATATTTTGCCTAGAAACATTTTGGAGTAGCAGGAGCATTGCTTGTCAACCAAGGTAACTCTGGAGCACCAAGAAACTTGATTGGGAGAGGATTTGTGCGATCCTGGAAAAATGGGTTTCAGGCCAGAAAAACGATGACCCCGGGGTCATCAAAAATTTTGGTGGACAAATTTTTTTTCCCTAGACAGAGTTTGGTGTAGCAAGAGCATTGCTTGTCAACAAAGGTACCTCTGGAGCATCAAGAAAGTTGATTGGGAGAGGATTTGTGCGATCCTGGAAAAATGGGTTTCAGGCCAGGAAAACGATGACCCCGGGGTCATCAAAAATTTTGGTGGAAAAAAAATATTTTTCCTAGGCACAGTTTTGTGTAGCAGGAGCATTGCTTATTACGTAAAGAAACCCTGGAGCATCAAGAAAATTCACTGGGAGAGGATTTATGCGATCCTGGAAATATAGGTTTCAGGCCAGAAAAACGATGACCCCGGGGTCATCAAAAATTTTGGTGGAAAATAAATATTTTTCGTAGAAATATATTGGTGCAGCAGGAGCATTGCTTGTCACCCAAGGAAACTCAGGAGCGTCAAGAAAATTGATTGGGAGATGAATTGTGCTATCCTGGAAAAATGGGTTTTAGACAAGAAAAACGATGACCCCGGGGTCATCAAAAATTTTGGTGGAAAAAATATTTTTTCCCTAGACACAGTTTAGTGTAGCTGGAGCATTGCTTGTCACCCAAGGAATCCCTGGAGCATCAAGAAACTTGATTGGGAGAGGATTTGTGCGATCCTGGAAAAATGGGTTACAGGCCAGGAAAACGATGACCCCGGGGTCATCAAAAATTTTGGGAGAAAATTTTTTTTTCCCTAGACACAAATTGGTGTAGCTGGAGCATTTCTTGTCACCCAAGGAAACCCTGGAGCATCAAGAAACTTGTTTGGGAGTGGATTTGTGCGATCCTGGAAAAATGGGTTTCAGGCCAGAAAAACGATGACCCCGGGGTCATCAAAAATTTTTGTGGAAAAAAAATATTATGCCTAGAATAATTTTGGTGTAGCAGAAGCATTGCTTGTCACCCAAGGAAACCCTGGAGCATCTAGAAACTTGATTGGGAGAGGATTTCTGCGATCCTGGAAAATTGGGTATCAGGCTAGAAAAACAATGCCCCGGGGTCATCAAAAATTTTTGTGGAAAAAGAATATTATGCCTAGAAAAATTTTGGTGTAGCAGGAGCATTGCTTGTCACACAAGGAAACCCTGGAGCATCAAGAAACTTGATTGGGAGTGGATTTGTGCGATCCTGGAAAATGGGTTTCAGGCCAGAAAAACGATGACCCCGGGGTCATCAAAAATTTTGCTGGAAAAAAAATATTTTGCCTAGAAAAATTTTGGTGTAGCAGGAGCATTGCTTGTCACCCAAGGAAACTCTGGAGCATCAAGATAGTTGATTGGGAGAGAATTTGTGCGATCCTGGAAAAATGGGTTTCAGGCCAGGAAAACGATGACCCCGGGGTCATCAACAATTTTGGTGGAAAAAAAATATTTTCCATAGGCACAATTTGGTGTAGCAGGAGCATTGCTTATTACGTAAAGAAACCCTGGAGCATCAAGAAACTTCACTGGGAGAGGATTTATGCGATCCTGGAAAAATGGGTTTCAAGCCAGGAAAATGATGACCCCGGGGTCATCAAAAATTTTGGTGGAAAAAAAATATTATGCCTAGAAACATTTTGGAGTAGCAGGAGCTTTGCTTCTCATTCAAGGAAACTCTGGAGCATCAAGAAACTTGATTGGGAGAGGATTTGTGCGATCCTGGAAAAATGGGTTTCAGGCCGGAAAAACGATGACTCCGGGGTCATCATAAATTTTGGTGGAAAAAAAATATTTTGCCTAGAAACATTTTAGAGTAGCAGGAGCATTGCTTGTCAACCAAGGTAACTCTGGAGCATCAAGAAACTTAATTGGAAGAGGATTTGTGCGATCCTGGAAAATTGGGAATCAGGCTAGAAAAACGCTGACCCCGGGGTCATCAAAAATTTTGGTGGAAAAAAAATATTTTGCCTAGAAACATTTTAGAGTAGCAGGAGCATTGCTTGTCAACCAAGGTAACTCTGGAGCATGAAGAAATTTGATTGGGAGAGGATTTGTGCGATCCTGGAAAAATGGGTTTCAGGCCAGGAAAACGATGACCCCGGGGTCATCAAAAATTTTGGTGGAAAAAAAATATTTTGCCTAGAAACATTTTGGAGTAGCAGGAGCAATGCTTGTCACTCAAGGAAACCCTGGAGCATCAAGAAACTTGATTGGGAGTGGATTTGTGCGATCCTGGATAAATGGGTTTCAGGCCAGAAAAACGATGACCCCGGGGTCATCAAAAATTTTGGTGGAAAAAAAATATTTTGCCTAGAAAAATTTTGGTGTAGCAGGAGCATTGCTTGTCACCCTAGGAAACTCTGGAGCATCAAGAAAGTTGATTGGGAGAGGATTTGTGCGATCCTGGAAAAATGGGTTTCAGGCCGGAAAAACGATGACCCCGGGGTCATCAAAAATTTTGGTGGAAAAAAATTATTTTCCCTAGGCACAATTTGGTGTAGCAGGAGCATTGCTTATTATGAAAAGAAACCCTGGAGCATCAAGAAACTTGATTGGGAGAGGATTTGTGCGATCCTGGAAAATTGGGAATCAGGCCAGAAAAACGATGACCCCGGGGTCATCAAAAATTTTGGTGGAAAAAAAACATTTTGCCTAGAAACATTTTGGAGTAGCAGGAGCATTGCTTGTCAACCAAGGTAACTCTGGAGCATCAAGAAACTTGATTGGGAGAGGATTTTTGCGATCCTGGAAAAATGGGTTTCTGGACAGAAAAACGATGACCCAGGGGTCATCAAAAATTTTAGTGGAAAAAATGTTTTTTCCCTAGACACAGTTTGGTGTAGCTGGAGCACTGCTTGTCACCCAAGGAAACCCTGGAGCATCAAGAAACTTGATTGGGAGAGCATTTGTGCGATCGTGGAAAAATGGGTTACAGGACAGGAAAACGATGACCCCGGGGTCATCAAAAATTTTGGTGGAAAGAAAACATTTTGCCTAGAAACATTTTGGAGTAGCAGGAGCATTGCTTGTCAACCAAGGTAACTCTGGAGCATCAAGAAACTTGATTGGGAGAGGATTTTTGCGATCCTGGAAAAATGGGTTTCAGGCCAGAAAAACGATGACCCCGGGGTCATCAAAAATTTTGGTGGTAAAAAAATATTATGCCTAGAAACATTTTGGTGTAGCAGGAGCATTGCTTGTCACCAAAGGAAACTCTGGAGCATCAAGAAAGTTGATTGGGAGAGGATTTGTGCGATCCTGGAAAAATGGGTTTCAGGCCAGAAAAACGATGACCCCGGGGTCATCAAAAATTCTGGTGGAAAAAATTTTTTTCCCTAGGCACAGTTTGGTGTAGCAGGAGCATTGCTTGTCACCCAAGGAAACCCTGGAGCATCAAGAAATTTGATTGGGAGAGGATTTGTGCGATCCTGGAAAAATGTGTTTCAGGCCAGAAAAACGATGACCCCGGGGTTATCAAAAATTTTATTGGAAAATTTTTTTTTTCCCTAGACACAGTTTGGTGTAGCAGGCGCATTGCTTGTCACCCAAGGAAACGCTGGAGCATCAAGAAACTTGATTGCGAGAGGATTTGTGCGATCCTGGAAAAATGGGTTTCAGCCAGAAAAACGATGGCCCTTGGGTCTTCAAAAATTCTGGTGGAAAACATTTTTTTCCCTAGGCACAGTTTGGTGTAGCAGGAGCATTGCTTGTCACCCAATGAAACCCTAGAGCATGAAGAAACGTGATTGGGGAAGATTTGTGCGATCCTGGAAAATTGGGTTTCAGGCCAGAAAAACGATGACCCCGCGGTCATCAAAAATTTTGGAGGAAAAAAAATATTTCCCAAGGCACAGTTTGCACATGCAGGGGCAGTACTGGTCATCCAAAGAAACACTGCAGCATCAACAGACTTGATTAAGGGTGGATGAGTGTGATACTGGAGAAATGGGAATGGGACTTCGGATTTGGGACTTGGAACATGGCACTTGGAACCCCGGGGTCATCAAAAATTTTGGTGGAAAATAAATATTTTGCCTAGAAATATTTTGGTGTAGCAGGAGCATTGCTTGTCACCAAAGGAAACTCTGGAGCATCAAGAAAGTTGATTGGGAGAGGATTTGTGCGATCCTGGAAAAATGGGTTTCAGGCCAGAAAAACGAAGACCCCGGGGTCATCAAAAGTTTTGTTGGAAAAATTTTTTTTCCGTAGTCACAGTTTGGTGTAGCAGGAGCATTGCTTGTCACCCAATGAAACCCTAGAGCATGAAGAAACGTGATTGGGGAAGATTTGTGCGATCCTGGAAAATTGGGTTTCAGGCCAGAAAAACGATGACCCCGCGGTCATCAAAAATTTTGGAGGAAAAAAAATATTTTGCCTAGAAACATTTTAGAGTAGCAGGAGCATTGCTTGTCAACCAAGGTAACTCTGGAGCATGAAGAAATTTGATTGGGAGAGGATTTGTGCGATCCTGGAAAAATGGGTTTCAGGCCAGGAAAACGATGACCCCGGGGTCATCAAAAATTTTGGTGGAAAAAAAATATTTTGCCTAGAAACATTTTGGAGTAGCAGGAGCAATGCTTGTCACTCAAGGAAACCCTGGAGCATCAAGAAACTTGATTGGGAGTGGATTTGTGCGATCCTGGATAAATGGGTTTCAGGCCAGAAAAACGATGACCCCGGGGTCATCAAAAATTTTGGTGGAAAAAAAATATTTTGCCTAGAAAAATTTTGGTGTAGCAGGAGCATTGCTTGTCACCCTAGGAAACTCTGGAGCATCAAGAAAGTTGATTGGGAGAGGATTTGTGCGATCCTGGAAAAATGGGTTTCAGGCCGGAAAAACGATGACCCCGGGGTCATCAAAAATTTTGGTGGAAAAAAATTATTTTCCCTAGGCACAATTTGGTGTAGCAGGAGCATTGCTTATTATGAAAAGAAACCCTGGAGCATCAAGAAACTTGATTGGGAGAGGATTTGTGCGATCCTGGAAAATTGGGAATCAGGCCAGAAAAACGATGACCCCGGGGTCATCAAAAATTTTGGTGGAAAAAAAACATTTTGCCTAGAAACATTTTGGAGTAGCAGGAGCATTGCTTGTCAACCAAGGTAACTCTGGAGCATCAAGAAACTTGATTGGGAGAGGATTTTTGCGATCCTGGAAAAATGGGTTTCTGGACAGAAAAACGATGACCCAGGGGTCATCAAAAATTTTAGTGGAAAAAATGTTTTTTCCCTAGACACAGTTTGGTGTAGCTGGAGCACTGCTTGTCACCCAAGGAAACCCTGGAGCATCAAGAAACTTGATTGGGAGAGCATTTGTGCGATCGTGGAAAAATGGGTTACAGGACAGGAAAACGATGACCCCGGGGTCATCAAAAATTTTGGTGGAAAGAAAACATTTTGCCTAGAAACATTTTGGAGTAGCAGGAGCATTGCTTGTCAACCAAGGTAACTCTGGAGCATCAAGAAACTTGATTGGGAGAGGATTTTTGCGATCCTGGAAAAATGGGTTTCAGGCCAGAAAAACGATGACCCCGGGGTCATCAAAAATTTTGGTGGTAAAAAAATATTATGCCTAGAAACATTTTGGTGTAGCAGGAGCATTGCTTGTCACCAAAGGAAACTCTGGAGCATCAAGAAAGTTGATTGGGAGAGGATTTGTGCGATCCTGGAAAAATGGGTTTCAGGCCAGAAAAACGATGACCCCGGGGTCATCAAAAATTCTGGTGGAAAAAATTTTTTTCCCTAGGCACAGTTTGGTGTAGCAGGAGCATTGCTTGTCACCCAAGGAAACCCTGGAGCATCAAGAAATTTGATTGGGAGAGGATTTGTGCGATCCTGGAAAAATGTGTTTCAGGCCAGAAAAACGATGACCCCGGGGTTATCAAAAATTTTATTGGAAAATTTTTTTTTTCCCTAGACACAGTTTGGTGTAGCAGGCGCATTGCTTGTCACCCAAGGAAACGCTGGAGCATCAAGAAACTTGATTGCGAGAGGATTTGTGCGATCCTGGAAAAATGGGTTTCAGCCAGAAAAACGATGGCCCTTGGGTCTTCAAAAATTCTGGTGGAAAACATTTTTTTCCCTAGGCACAGTTTGGTGTAGCAGGAGCATTGCTTGTCACCCAATGAAACCCTAGAGCATGAAGAAACGTGATTGGGGAAGATTTGTGCGATCCTGGAAAATTGGGTTTCAGGCCAGAAAAACGATGACCCCGCGGTCATCAAAAATTTTGGAGGAAAAAAAATATTTCCCAAGGCACAGTTTGCACATGCAGGGGCAGTACTGGTCATCCAAAGAAACACTGCAGCATCAACAGACTTGATTAAGGGTGGATGAGTGTGATACTGGAGAAATGGGAATGGGACTTCGGATTTGGGACTTGGAACATGGCACTTGGAACCCCGGGGTCATCAAAAATTTTGGTGGAAAATAAATATTTTGCCTAGAAATATTTTGGTGTAGCAGGAGCATTGCTTGTCACCAAAGGAAACTCTGGAGCATCAAGAAAGTTGATTGGGAGAGGATTTGTGCGATCCTGGAAAAATGGGTTTCAGGCCAGAAAAACGAAGACCCCGGGGTCATCAAAAGTTTTGTTGGAAAAATTTTTTTTCCGTAGTCACAGTTTGGTGTAGCAGGAGCATTGCTTGTCACCCAATGAAACCCTAGAGCATGAAGAAACGTGATTGGGGAAGATTTGTGCGATCCTGGAAAATTGGGTTTCAGGCCAGAAAAACGATGACCCCGCGGTCATCAAAAATTTTGGAGGAAAAAAAATATTTCCCAAGGCACAGTTTGCACATGCAGGGGCAGTACTGGTCATCCAAAGAAACACTGCAGCATCAACAGACTTGATTAAGGGTGGATGAGTGTGATACTGGAGAAATGGGAATTGGACTTCGGATTTGGGACTTGGAACATGGCACTTGGAACCCCGGGGACATCAAAAATTTTGGTGGAAAATAAATATTTTGCCTAGAAATATTTTGGTGTAGCAGGAGCATTGCTTGTCACCCAAGGAAACTCTGGAGCATCAAGAAAGTTGATTGGGAGAGGATTTGTGCGATCCTGGAAAAATGGGTTTCAGGCCAGAAAAACGAAGACCCCGGGGTCATCAAAAATTTTGGTGGAAAAGAATATATTTTCCCTAGAAACATTTTGCAGTAGCAGGAGCATTGCTTGTCAACCAAGGTACCTCAGGAGCATCAAGAAATTTGATTGAGAGAGGATTTGTGCGATCCTGGAAAAATGGGTTTCAGGCCAGAAAAACGATGACCCCGGGGACATCAAAAAATTGGTGAAAAAAATATTTTGCCTAGAAACATTTTGGTGTAGCAGGAGCATTGCTTGTCACCCAAGGAAACTCTGGAGCATCAAGAAAGTTGATTGGGAGAGGATTTGTGCGATCCTGGAAAAATGGGTTTCAGGCCAGAAAAACCATGACCCCGGGGTCATCAAAAATTCTGGTGGAAAAAATTTTTTTCCCTAGGCACAGTCTGGTGTAGCAGGAGCATTGCTTGTCACCCAAGGAAACCCTGGAGCATCAAGAAACTTGATTGGGAGAGGATTTGTGCGATCCTGGAAAAATGGGTTTCAGCCAGAAAAACGATGACCCCGGGGTCATCAAAAATTTTGGTGGAAAAAAACTATTTTGCCTAGAAACATTTTGGAGTACCAGGAGCATTGCTTGTCAACCAAGGTACCTCTGGAGCATCAAGAAACTTGATTGGGAGAGGATTTGTGCGATCCTGGAAAAATGGGTTTCAGGCCAGAAAAACGATTACCCCGGGGTCATCAAAAATTTTAGTGGAAAAAAAAATATTTTGCCTAGAAACATTTTGGTGTAGCAGGAGCATTGCTTGTCACCCAAGGAAACTCTGGAGCATCAAGAAAGTTGATTGGGAGAGGATTTGTGCGATCCTGGAAAAATGGGTTTCAGGCCAGAAAAACGATGACCCCGGGGTCATTAAAAATTTTGGTGGAAAAGAATATATTTTTCCTAGAAACATTTTGGAGTAGCAGGAGCATTGCTTGTCAACAAAGGTACCTCAGGAGCATCAAGAAACTTGATTGAGAGAGGATTTGTGCGATCCTGGAAAAATGGGTTTCAGGCCAGAAAAACGATGACCCCGGGGACATCAAAAAATTGGTGAAAAAAAATATTTTGCCTAGAAACATTTTGGTGTAGCAGTAGCATTGCTTGGCACCCAAGGAAACCCTGGAGCATCAAGAAACTTGATTGGGAGAGGATTTGTGCGATCCTGGGAAAATGGGTTTCAGCCAGAAAAACGATGACCCCGGGGTCTTCAAAAATTCTGGTGGAAAACATTTTTTTCCCTAGGCACAGTTTGGTGTAGCAGGAGCATTGCTTGTCACCCAAGGAAACCCTAGAGCATGAAGAAATTTGATTGGGGAAGATTTGTGCGATCCTGGAAAATTGAGTTTCAGGCCAGAAAAACGATGACCCCGTGGTCATCAAAAATTTTGGAGGAAAAAAAACATTTCCCAAGGCACAGTTTGCACACGCAGGGGCAGTACTGGTCATCCAAAGAAACTCTGCAGCATCAACAGACTTGATTAAGGGTGGATGAGTGTGATACTGGAGAAATGGGAATGGGACTTCGGATTTGGGACTTGGAACGTGGCACTTGGAACCCCGGGGTCATCAAAAATTTTGGTGGAAAATAAATATTTTGCCTAGAAATATTTTGGTGTAGCAGGAGCATTGCTTGTCACCAAAGGAAACTCTGGAGCATCAAGAAAGTTGATTGGGAGAGGATTTGTGCGATCCTGGAAAAATGGGTTTCAGGCCAGAAAAACGATGACCCCGGGGTCATCAAAAGTTTTGGTGGAAAAATTTTTTTTCCGTAGTCACAGTTTGGTGTAGCAGGAGCATTGCTTGTCACCCAAGGAAACCCTGGAGCATCAAGAAACTTGATTGGGAGAGGATTTGTGCGATCCTGGAAAAATGGATTTCAGGCCAGAAAAACGATGACCCCGGGGTCATCAAAAATTTTAGTGGAAAAAAAATATTTTTCCTAGAAACATTTTGGAGTAGCAGGAGCATTGCTTGTCAACCAAGGTACCTCTGGAGCATCAAGAAACTTGATTGGGAGAGGATTTGTGCGATCCTGGAAAAATGGGTTTCAGGCCAGAAAAACGATGACCCCGGGGTCATCAAAAGTTTTGGTGGAAAAATTTTTTTTCCGTAGTCACAGTTTGGTGTAGCAGGAGCATTGCTTGTCACCCAAGGAAACCCTGGAGCATCAAGAAACTTGATTGGGAGAGGATTTGTGCGATCCTGGAAAAATGGATTTCAGGCCAGAAAAACGATGACCCCGGGGTCATCAAAAATTTTAGTGGAAAAAAAATATTTTTCCTAGAAACATTTTGGAGTAGCAGGAGCATTGCTTGTCAACCAAGGTACCTCTGGAGCATCAAGAAACTTGATTGGGAGAGGATTTGTGCGATCCTGGAAAAATGGGTTTCAGGCCAGAAAAACGATGACCCCGGGGTCATCAAAAATTTTGGTGGGAAAATAAGATTTTTCCTAGAAACATTTTGGAGTAGCAGGAGCATTGCTTGTCAACCAAGGTACCTCTGGAGCATCAAGAAACTTGATTGGGAGAGGATTTGTGCGATCCTGGAAAAATGGATTTCAGGCCAGAAAAACGATGACCCCGGGGTCATCAAAAATTTTAGTGGAAAAAAAATATTTTTCCTAGAAACATTTTGGAGTAGCAGGAGCATTGCTTGTCAACCAAGGTACCTCTGGAGCATCAAGAAACTTGATTGGGAGAGGATTTGTGCGATCCTGGAAAAATGGGTTTCAGGCCAGAAAAACGATGACCCCGGGGTCATCAAAAATTTTGGTGGGAAAATAAGATTTTTCCTAGAAACATTTTGGAGTAGCAGGAGCATTGCTTGTCACCCAAGGAAACTCAGGAACATCAAGAAAGTTGATTGGCAGAGGATTTATGTGATCCTGGAAAAATGGGTTTCAGGCCAGGAAAACGATGACCCCGGGATCATCAAAAATTTTGGTGGAAAAGAATATATTTTCCCTAGAAACATTTTGGAGTAGCAGGAGCATTGCGTGTCAACCAAGGTACCTCAGGAGCATCAAGAAACTTGATTGAGAGAGGATTTGTGCGATTCTGGAAAAATGGGTTTCAGGCCAAAAAAACGATGACCCCGGGGACATCAAAAAATTGGTGAAAAAAAATATTTTGCCTAGAAACATTTTGGTGTAGCAGGAGCATTGCTCGTCACCCAAGGAAACTCTGGAGCATCAAGAAAGTTGATTGGGAGAGGATTTGTGCGATCCTGGAAAAATGGGTTTCAGGCCAGAAAAACCATGACCCCGGGGTCATCAAAAATTCTGGTGGAAAAAATTTTTTTCCCTAGGCACAGTCTGGTGTAGCAGGAGCATTGCTTGTCACCCAAGGAAACCCTGGAGCATCAAGAAACTTGATTGGGAGAGGATTTGTGCGATCCTGGAAAAATGGGTTTCAGCCAGAAAAACGATGACCCCGGGGTCATCAAAAATTTTGGTGGAAAAAAACTATTTTGCCTAGAAACATTTTGGAGTACCAGGAGCATTGCTTGTCAACCAAGGTACCTCTGGAGCATCAAGAAACTTGATTGGGAGAGGATTTGTGCGATCCTGGAAAAATGGGTTTCAGGCCAGAAAAACGATTACCCCGGGGTCATCAAAAATTTTAGTGGAAAAAAAAATATTTTGCCTAGAAACATTTTGGTGTAGCAGGAGCATTGCTTGTCACCCAAGGAAACTCTGGAGCATCAAGAAAGTTGATTGGGAGAGGATTTGTGCGATCCTGGAAAAATGGGTTTCAGGCCAGAAAAACGATGACCCCGGGGTCATTAAAAATTTTGGTGGAAAAGAATATATTTTTCCTAGAAACATTTTGGAGTAGCAGGAGCATTGCTTGTCAACAAAGGTACCTCAGGAGCATCAAGAAACTTGATTGAGAGAGGATTTGTGCGATCCTGGAAAAATGGGTTTCAGGCCAGAAAAACGATGACCCCGGGGACATCAAAAAATTGGTGAAAAAAAATATTTTGCCTAGAAACATTTTGGTGTAGCAGTAGCATTGCTTGGCACCCAAGGAAACCCTGGAGCATCAAGAAACTTGATTGGGAGAGGATTTGTGCGATCCTGGGAAAATGGGTTTCAGCCAGAAAAACGATGACCCCGGGGTCTTCAAAAATTCTGGTGGAAAACATTTTTTTCCCTAGGCACAGTTTGGTGTAGCAGGAGCATTGCTTGTCACCCAAGGAAACCCTAGAGCATGAAGAAATTTGATTGGGGAAGATTTGTGCGATCCTGGAAAATTGAGTTTCAGGCCAGAAAAACGATGACCCCGTGGTCATCAAAAATTTTGGAGGAAAAAAAACATTTCCCAAGGCACAGTTTGCACACGCAGGGGCAGTACTGGTCATCCAAAGAAACTCTGCAGCATCAACAGACTTGATTAAGGGTGGATGAGTGTGATACTGGAGAAATGGGAATGGGACTTCGGATTTGGGACTTGGAACGTGGCACTTGGAACCCCGGGGTCATCAAAAATTTTGGTGGAAAATAAATATTTTGCCTAGAAATATTTTGGTGTAGCAGGAGCATTGCTTGTCACCAAAGGAAACTCTGGAGCATCAAGAAAGTTGATTGGGAGAGGATTTGTGCGATCCTGGAAAAATGGGTTTCAGGCCAGAAAAACGATGACCCCGGGGTCATCAAAAGTTTTGGTGGAAAAATTTTTTTTCCGTAGTCACAGTTTGGTGTAGCAGGAGCATTGCTTGTCACCCAAGGAAACCCTGGAGCATCAAGAAACTTGATTGGGAGAGGATTTGTGCGATCCTGGAAAAATGGATTTCAGGCCAGAAAAACGATGACCCCGGGGTCATCAAAAATTTTAGTGGAAAAAAAATATTTTTCCTAGAAACATTTTGGAGTAGCAGGAGCATTGCTTGTCAACCAAGGTACCTCTGGAGCATCAAGAAACTTGATTGGGAGAGGATTTGTGCGATCCTGGAAAAATGGGTTTCAGGCCAGAAAAACGATGACCCCGGGGTCATCAAAAGTTTTGGTGGAAAAATTTTTTTTCCGTAGTCACAGTTTGGTGTAGCAGGAGCATTGCTTGTCACCCAAGGAAACCCTGGAGCATCAAGAAACTTGATTGGGAGAGGATTTGTGCGATCCTGGAAAAATGGATTTCAGGCCAGAAAAACGATGACCCCGGGGTCATCAAAAATTTTAGTGGAAAAAAAATATTTTTCCTAGAAACATTTTGGAGTAGCAGGAGCATTGCTTGTCAACCAAGGTACCTCTGGAGCATCAAGAAACTTGATTGGGAGAGGATTTGTGCGATCCTGGAAAAATGGGTTTCAGGCCAGAAAAACGATGACCCCGGGGTCATCAAAAATTTTGGTGGGAAAATAAGATTTTTCCTAGAAACATTTTGGAGTAGCAGGAGCATTGCTTGTCAACCAAGGTACCTCTGGAGCATCAAGAAACTTGATTGGGAGAGGATTTGTGCGATCCTGGAAAAATGGATTTCAGGCCAGAAAAACGATGACCCCGGGGTCATCAAAAATTTTAGTGGAAAAAAAATATTTTTCCTAGAAACATTTTGGAGTAGCAGGAGCATTGCTTGTCAACCAAGGTACCTCTGGAGCATCAAGAAACTTGATTGGGAGAGGATTTGTGCGATCCTGGAAAAATGGGTTTCAGGCCAGAAAAACGATGACCCCGGGGTCATCAAAAATTTTGGTGGGAAAATAAGATTTTTCCTAGAAACATTTTGGAGTAGCAGGAGCATTGCTTGTCACCCAAGGAAACTCAGGAACATCAAGAAAGTTGATTGGCAGAGGATTTATGTGATCCTGGAAAAATGGGTTTCAGGCCAGGAAAACGATGACCCCGGGATCATCAAAAATTTTGGTGGAAAAGAATATATTTTCCCTAGAAACATTTTGGAGTAGCAGGAGCATTGCGTGTCAACCAAGGTACCTCAGGAGCATCAAGAAACTTGATTGAGAGAGGATTTGTGCGATTCTGGAAAAATGGGTTTCAGGCCAAAAAAACGATGACCCCGGGGACATCAAAAAATTGGTGAAAAAAAATATTTTGCCTAGAAACATTTTGGTGTAGCAGGAGCATTGCTCGTCACCCAAGGAAACTCTGGAGGTTCAAGAAAGTTGATTGGGAGAAGATTTGTGCGATTCTGGAAAAATGGGTTTCAGGCTAGGAAAACGATGACACCGGGGTCATCAAAAATTCTGGTGGAAAAAATTTTTTTCCCTAGGCACAGTTTGGTGAAGCAGGAGCATTGCTTGTCACCCAAGGAAACCCTGGAGCATCAAGAAATTTGATTGGGACAGGATTTGTGCGATCCTGGAAAAATGAGTTTCAGGCCAGAAAAACGATGACCCCGCGGTCATCAAAAATTTTGGTAGAAAAAAAATATTTTCCCTAGAAACATTTTGGTGTAGCAGGAGCATTGCTTGTCACCCAAGGAAACTCTGGAGCATCAAGAAAGTTGATTGGGAGAGGATTTGTGCGATCCTGGAAAAATGGGTTTCAGTAAAGGAAAATGATGACCCTGGGGTCATCAAAAATTTTGATGGAAAAAAAATATTTTGCCTAGAAACATTTTGGAGTAGCAGGAGCATTGCTTGTCAACCAAGGTAACTCTGGAGCATCAAGAAACTTGATTGGGAGAGGATTTGTGCGATCCTGGAAAAATGGGTTACAGGCCAGAGAAACGATGACCCCGGGGTCATCAAAAGTTTTGGTGGAAAATTTTTTTTCCCTAGCCACAGTTTGGTGTAGCAGGAGCATAGCTTGTCACCCAAGGAAACCCTGGAGCATCAAGAAACTTGATTGGGAGAGGATTTGTGCGATCCTGGAAAAATGGATTTCAGGCCAGAAAAACGATGACCCCGGGGTCATCAAAAATTTTGGTGGGAAAAAAATATTTTGCCTAGAAACATTTTGGAGTAGCAGGAGCATTGCTTGTCACCCAAGCAAACTCTGGAGCATCAAGAAAGTTGATTGGGAGAGGATTTGTGCGATCCTGGAAAAATGGGTTTCAGGCCAGAAAAACGATGACCCCGGGGTCATCAAAAATTTTGGTGGGAAAAAAATATTTTGCCTAGAAACATTTTGCAGTAGCAGGAGCATTGCTTGTCACCCAAGGAAACTCTGGAGCATCAAGAAAGTTGATTGGGAGAGGATTTGTGCGATCCCGGAAAAATGGGTTTCAGGCCAGGAAAACGAAGACCCCGGGGTCATCAAAAATTTTGGTGGAAAAGAATATATTTTCCCTAGAAACATTTTGCAGTAGCAGGAGCATTGCTTGTCAACCAAGGTACCTCAGGAGCATCAAGAAATTTGATTGAGAGAGGATTTGTGCGATCCTGGAAAAATGGGTTTCAGGCCAGAAAAACGATGACCCCGGGGACATCAAAAAATTGGTGAAAAAAATATTTTGCCTAGAAACATTTTGGTGTAGCAGGAGCATTGCTTGTCACCCAAGGAAACTCTGGAGCATCAAGAAAGTTGATTGGGAGAGGATTTGTGCGATCCTGGAAAAATGGGTTACAGGCCAGAGAAACGATGACCCCGGGGTCATCAAAAGTTTTGGTGGAAAATTTTTTTTCCCTAGCCACAGTTTGGTGTAGCAGGAGCATAGCTTGTCACCCAAGGAAACCCTGGAGCATCAAGAAACTTGATTGGGAGAGGATTTGTGCGATCCTGGAAAAATGGATTTCAGGCCAGAAAAACGATGACCCCGGGGTCATCAAAAATTTTGGTGGGAAAAAAATATTTTGCCTAGAAACATTTTGGAGTAGCAGGAGCATTGCTTGTCACCCAAGCAAACTCTGGAGCATCAAGAAAGTTGATTGGGAGAGGATTTGTGCGATCCTGGAAAAATGGGTTTCAGGCCAGAAAAACGATGACCCCGGGGTCATCAAAAATTTTGGTAGAAAAAAAATATTTTGCCTAGAAACATTTTGGAGTAGCAGGAGCATTGCTTGTCACCCAAGGAAACTCTGGAGCATCAAGAAAGTTGATTGGGAGAGGATTTGTGCGATCCTGGAAAAATGGGTTTCAGGCCAGAAAAACGATGACCCCGGGGTCATCAAAAATTTTGGTGGGAAAAAAATATTTTGCCTAGAAACATTTTGCAGTAGCAGGAGCATTGCTTGTCACCCAAGGAAACTCTGGAGCATCAAGAAAGTTGATTGGGAGAGGATTTGTGCGATCCCGGAAAAATGGGTTTCAGGCCAGGAAAACGAAGACCCCGGGGTCATCAAAAATTTTGGTGGAAAAGAATATATTTTCCCTAGAAACATTTTGCAGTAGCAGGAGCATTGCTTGTCAACCAAGGTACCTCAGGAGCATCAAGAAATTTGATTGAGAGAGGATTTGTGCGATCCTGGAAAAATGGGTTTCAGGCCAGAAAAACGATGACCCCGGGGACATCAAAAAATTGGTGAAAAAAATATTTTGCCTAGAAACATTTTGGTGTAGCAGGAGCATTGCTTGTCACCCAAGGAAACTCTGGAGCATCAAGAAAGTTGATTGGGAGAGGATTTGTGCTATCCTGGAAAAATGGGTTTCAGGCCAGAAAAACCATGACCCCGGGGTCATCAAAAATTCTGGTGGAAAAAATTTTTTTCCCTAGGCACAGTTTGGTGTAGCAGGAGCATTGCTTGTCAACCAAGGAAACCCTGGAGCATCAAGAAACTTGATTGGGAGAGGATTTGTGCGATCCTGGAAAAATGGGTTTCAGCCAGAAAAACGATGACCCCGGGGTCATCAAAAATTTTGGTGGAAAAAAACTATTTTGCCTAGAAACATTTTGGAGTACCAGGAGCATTGCTTGTCAACCAAGGTACCTCTGGAGCATCAAGAAACTTGATTGGGAGAGGATTTGTGCGATCCTGGAAAAATGGGTTTCAGGCCAGAAAAACGATTACCCCGGGGTCATCAAAAATTTTAGTGGAAAAAAAAATATTTTGCCTAGAAACATTTTGGTGTAGCAGGAGCATTGCTTGTCACCCAAGGAAACTCTGGAGCATCAAGAAAGTTGATTGGGAGAGGATTTGTGCGATCCTGGAAAAATGGGTTTCAGGCCAGAAAAACGATGACCCCGGGGTCATTAAAAATTTTGGTGGAAAAGAATATATTTTTCCTAGAAACATTTTGGAGTAGCAGGAGCATTGCTTGTCAACAAAGGTACCTCAGGAGCATCAAGAAACTTGATTGAGAGAGGATTTGTGCGATCCTGGAAAAATGGGTTTCAGGCCAGAAAAACGATGACCCCGGGGACATCAAAAAATTGGTGAAAAAAAATATTTTGCCTAGAAACATTTTGGTGTAGCAGTAGCATTGCTTGGCACCCAAGGAAACCCTGGAGCATCAAGAAACTTGATTGGGAGAGGATTTGTGCGATCCTGGAAAAATGGGTTTCAGCCAGAAAAACGATGACCCCGGGGTCTTCAAAAATTCTGGTGGAAAACATTTTTTTCCCTAGGCACAGTTTGGTGTAGCAGGAGCATTGCTTGTCACCCAAGGAAACCCTAGAGCATGAAGAAACTTGATTGGGGAAGATTTGTGCGATCCTGGAAAATTGAGTTTCAGGCCAGAAAAACGATGACCCCGTGGTCATCAAAAATTTTGGAGGAAAAAAAACATTTCCCAAGGCACAGTTTGCACACGCAGGGGCAGTACTGGTCATCCAAAGAAACTCTGCAGCATCAACAGACTTGATTAAGGGTGGATGAGTGTGATACTGGAGAAATGGGAATGGGACTTCGGATTTGGGACTTGGAACGTGGCACTTGGAACCCCGGGGTCATCAAAAATTTTGGTGGAAAATAAATATTTTGCCTAGAAATATTTTGGTGTAGCAGGAGCATTGCTTGTCACCAAAGGAAACTCTGGAGCATCAAGAAAGTTGATTGGGAGAGGATTTGTGCGATCCTGGAAAAATGGGTTTCAGGCCAGAAAAACGATGACCCCGGGGTCATCAAAAGTTTTGGTGGAAAAATTTTTTTTCCGTAGTCACAGTTTGGTGTAGCAGGAGCATTGCTTGTCAACCAAGGTACCTCTGGAGCATCAAGAAACTTGATTGGGAGAGGATTTGTGCGATCCTGGAAAAATGGATTTCAGGCCAGAAAAACGATGACCCCGGGGTCATCAAAAATTTTAGTGGAAAAAAAATATTTTTCCTAGAAACATTTTGGAGTAGCAGGAGCATTGCTTGTCAACCAAGGTACCTCTGGAGCATCAAGAAACTTGATTGGGAGAGGATTTGTGCGATCCTGGAAAAATGGGTTTCAGGCCAGAAAAACGATGACCCCGGGGTCATCAAAAATTTTGGTGGGAAAATAAGATTTTTCCTAGAAACATTTTGGAGTAGCAGGAGCATTGCTTGTCACCCAAGGAAACTCAGGAACATCAAGAAAGTTGATTGGCAGAGGATTTATGTGATCCTGGAAAAATGGGTTTCAGGCCAGGAAAACGATGACCCCGGGATCATCAAAAATTTTGGTGGAAAAGAATATATTTTCCCTAGAAACATTTTGGAGTAGCAGGAGCATTGCGTGTCAACCAAGGTACCTCAGGAGCATCAAGAAACTTGATTGAGAGAGGATTTGTGCGATTCTGGAAAAATGGGTTTCAGGCCAAAAAAACGATGACCCCGGGGACATCAAAAAATTGGTGAAAAAAAATATTTTGCCTAGAAACATTTTGGTGTAGCAGGAGCATTGCTCGTCACCCAAGGAAACTCTGGAGCTTCAAGAAAGTTGATTGGGAGAAGATTTGTGCGATTCTGGAAAAATGGGTTTCAGGCTAGGAAAACGATGACACCGGGGTCATCAAAAATTCTGGTGGAAAAAATTTTTTTCCCTAGGCACAGTTTGGTGAAGCAGGAGCATTGCTTGTCACCCAAGGAAACCCTGGAGCATCAAGAAATTTGATTGGGACAGGATTTGTGCGATCCTGGAAAAATGAGTTTCAGGCCAGAAAAACGATGACCCCGCGGTCATCAAAAATTTTGGTGGAAAAAAAATATTTTCCCTAGGCACAATTTGGTGTAGCAGGAGCATTGCTTATTACATTAAGAAACCCTGGAGCATCAAGAAACTTCACTGGGAGAGGATTTATGCGATCCTGGAAAAATGGGTTTCAGGCCACAAAAACGATGACCCTGGGGTCATCAAAAATTTTGGTGGAAAAAAAATATTTTGCCTAGAAAAATTTTGGAGTAGCAGGAGCTTTGCTTGACAACCAAGGATACTCTGGAGCATCAAGAAACTTGATTGGGAGAGGATTTGTGCGATCATGGAAAAATGGATTTCAGGCCAGAAAAACGATGACCCCAGGGACATCAAAAAATTGGTGAAAAAAAATATTTTGCCTAGAAACATTTTGGTGTAGCAGGAGCATTGCTTGTCACCAAAGGAAACTCTGGAGCATCAAGAAAGTTGATTGGGAGAGGATTTGTGCGATCCTGGAAAAATGGGTTTCAGGCCAGAAAAACGATGACCCCGGGGTCATCAAAAATTTTGGTGGGAAAGAATATATTTTCCCTAGAAAAATTTTGGAGTAGCAGGAGCATTGCTTGTCAACCAAGGTACCTCAGGAGCATCAAGAAAATTGATTGAAAGAGGATTTGTGCGATCCTGGAAAAATGGGTTTCAGGCCAGAAAAACGATGACCCCGGGGACATCAAAAAATTGGTGAAAAAAAATATTTTGCCTAGAAACATTTTGGTGTAGCAGGAGCATTGCTTGTCTCCCAAGGAAACTCTGGAGGATCAAGAAAGTTGATTGGGAGAGGATTTGTGCGATCCTGGAAAAATGGGTTTCAGGCCAGGAAAACGATGACCCTGGGGTCATCAAAAATTTTGGTAGAAAAAAAATATTTTGCCTAGAATCATTTTGGTGTAGCAGAAGCATTGCTTGTCACCCAAGGAAAATCTGGAGCATCAAGAAAGTTGATTGGGAGAGGATTTGTGCGATCCTGGAAAAATGGGTTACAGGCCAGAGAAACGATGACCCCGGGGTCATCAAAAGTTTTGGAGGAAAAAAAACATTTCCCAAGGCACAGTTTGCACACGCAGGGGCAGTACTGGTCATCCAAAGAAACTCTGCAGCATCAACAGACTTGATTAAGGGTGGATGAGTGTGATACTGGAGAAATGGGAATGGGACTTCGGATTTGGGACTTGGAACGTGGCACTTGGAACCCCGGGGTCATCAAAAATTTTGGTGGAAAATAAATATTTTGCCTAGAAATATTTTGGTGTAGCAGGAGCATTGCTTGTCACCAAAGGAAACTCTGGAGCATCAAGAAAGTTGATTGGGAGAGGATTTGTGCGATCCTGGAAAAATGGGTTTCAGCCAGAAAAACGATGACCCCGGGGTCTTCAAAAATTCTGGTGGAAAACATTTTTTTCCCTAGGCACAGTTTGGTGTAGCAGGAGCATTGCTTGTCACCCAAGGAAACCCTAGAGCATGAAGAAACTTGATTGGGGAAGATTTGTGCGATCCTGGAAAATTGAGTTTCAGGCCAGAAAAACGATGACCCCGTGGTCATCAAAAATTTTGGAGGAAAAAAAAACATTTCCCAAGGCACAGTTTGCACACGCAGGGGCAGTACTGGTCATCCAAAGAAACTCTGCAGCATCAACAGACTTGATTAAGGGTGGATGAGTGTGATACTGGAGAAATGGGAATGGGACTTCGGATTTGGGACTTGGAACGTGGCACTTGGAACCCCGGGGTCATCAAAAATTTTGGTGGAAAATAAATATTTTGCCTAGAAATATTTTGGTGTAGCAGGAGCATTGCTTGTCACCAAAGGAAACTCTGGAGCATCAAGAAAGTTGATTGGGAGAGGATTTGTGCGATCCTGGAAAAATGGGTTTCAGGCCAGAAAAACGATGACCCCGGGGTCATCAAAAGTTTTGGTGGAAAAATTTTTTTTCCGTAGTCACAGTTTGGTGTAGCAGGAGCATTGCTTGTCACCCAAGGAAACCCTGGAGCATCAAGAAACTTGATTGGGAGAGGATTTGTGCGATCCTGGAAAAATGGATTTCAGGCCAGAAAAACGATGACCCCGGGGTCATCAAAAATTTTAGTGGAAAAAAAATATTTTTCCTAGAAACATTTTGGAGTAGCAGGAGCATTGCTTGTCAACCAAGGTACCTCTGGAGCATCAAGAAACTTGATTGGGAGAGGATTTGTGCGATCCTGGAAAAATGGGTTTCAGGCCAGAAAAACGATGACCCCGGGGTCATCAAAAATTTTGGTGGGAAAATAAGATTTTTCCTAGAAACATTTTGGAGTAGCAGGAGCATTGCTTGTCAACCAAGGTACCTCTGGAGCATCAAGAAACTTGATTGGGAGAGGATTTGTGCGATCCTGGAAAAATGGATTTCAGGCCAGAAAAACGATGACCCCGGGGTCATCAAAAATTTTAGTGGAAAAAAAATATTTTTCCTAGAAACATTTTGGAGTAGCAGGAGCATTGCTTGTCAACCAAGGTACCTCTGGAGCATCAAGAAACTTGATTGGGAGAGGATTTGTGCGATCCTGGAAAAATGGGTTTCAGGCCAGAAAAACGATGACCCCGGGGTCATCAAAAATTTTGGTGGGAAAATAAGATTTTTCCTAGAAACATTTTGGAGTAGCAGGAGCATTGCTTGTCACCCAAGGAAACTCAGGAACATCAAGAAAGTTGATTGGCAGAGGATTTATGTGATCCTGGAAAAATGGGTTTCAGGCCAGAAAAACGATGACCCCGGGGTCATCAAAAATTTTGGTGGGAAAATAAGATTTTTCCTAGAAACATTTTGGAGTAGCAGGAGCATTGCTTGTCACCCAAGGAAACTCAGGAGCATCAAGAAACTTGATTGAGAGAGGATTTGTGCGATTCTGGAAAAATGGGTTTCAGGCCAAAAAAACGATGACCCCGGGGACATCAAAAAATTGGTGAAAAAAAATATTTTGCCTAGAAACATTTTGGTGTAGCAGGAGCATTGCTCGTCACCCAAGGAAACTCTGGAGCTTCAAGAAAGTTGATTGGGAGAAGATTTGTGCGATTCTGGAAAAATGGGTTTCAGGCTAGGAAAACGATGACACCGGGGTCATCAAAAATTCTGGTGGAAAAAATTTTTTTCCCTAGGCACAGTTTGGTGAAGCAGGAGCATTGCTTGTCACCCAAGGAAACCCTGGAGCATCAAGAAATTTGATTGGGACAGGATTTGTGCGATCCTGGAAAAATGAGTTTCAGGCCAGAAAAACGATGACCCCGCGGTCATCAAAAATTTTGGTGGAAAAAAAATATTTTCCCTAGGCACAATTTGGTGTAGCAGGAGCATTGCTTATTACATTAAGAAACCCTGGAGCATCAAGAAACTTCACTGGGAGAGGATTTATGCGATCCTGGAAAAATGGGTTTCAGGCCACAAAAACGATGACCCTGGGGTCATCAAAAATTTTGGTGGAAAAAAAATATTTTGCCTAGAAAAATTTTGGAGTAGCAGGAGCTTTGCTTGACAACCAAGGATACTCTGGAGCATCAAGAAACTTGATTGGGAGAGGATTTGTGCGATCATGGAAAAATGGATTTCAGGCCAGAAAAACGATGACCCCAGGGACATCAAAAAATTGGTGAAAAAAAATATTTTGCCTAGAAACATTTTGGTGTAGCAGGAGCATTGCTTGTCACCAAAGGAAACTCTGGAGCATCAAGAAAGTTGATTGGGAGAGGATTTGTGCGATCCTGGAAAAATGGGTTTCAGGCCAGAAAAACGATGACCCCGGGGTCATCAAAAATTTTGGTGGGAAAGAATATATTTTCCCTAGAAAAATTTTGGAGTAGCAGGAGCATTGCTTGTCAACCAAGGTACCTCAGGAGCATCAAGAAAATTGATTGAAAGAGGATTTGTGCGATCCTGGAAAAATGGGTTTCAGGCCAGAAAAACGATGACCCCGGGGACATCAAAAAATTGGTGAAAAAAAATATTTTGCCTAGAAACATTTTGGTGTAGCAGGAGCATTGCTTGTCTCCCAAGGAAACTCTGGAGGATCAAGAAAGTTGATTGGGAGAGGATTTGTGCGATCCTGGAAAAATGGGTTTCAGGCCAGGAAAACGATGACCCTGGGGTCATCAAAAATTTTGGTAGAAAAAAAATATTTTGCCTAGAATCATTTTGGTGTAGCAGAAGCATTGCTTGTCACCCAAGGAAAATCTGGAGCATCAAGAAAGTTGATTGGGAGAGGATTTGTGCGATCCTGGAAAAATGGGTTACAGGCCAGAGAAACGATGACCCCGGGGTCATCAAAAGTTTTGGAGGAAAAAAAACATTTCCCAAGGCACAGTTTGCACACGCAGGGGCAGTACTGGTCATCCAAAGAAACTCTGCAGCATCAACAGACTTGATTAAGGGTGGATGAGTGTGATACTGGAGAAATGGGAATGGGACTTCGGATTTGGGACTTGGAACGTGGCACTTGGAACCCCGGGGTCATCAAAAATTTTGGTGGAAAATAAATATTTTGCCTAGAAATATTTTGGTGTAGCAGGAGCATTGCTTGTCACCAAAGGAAACTCTGGAGCATCAAGAAAGTTGATTGGGAGAGGATTTGTGCGATCCTGGAAAAATGGGTTTCAGGCCAGAAAAACGATGACCCCGGGGTCATCAAAAGTTTTGGTGGAAAAATTTTTTTTCCGTAGTCACAGTTTGGTGTAGCAGGAGCATTGCTTGTCACCCAAGGAAACCCTGGAGCATCAAGAAACTTGATTGGGAGAGGATTTGTGCGATCCTGGAAAAATGGATTTCAGGCCAGAAAAACGATGACCCCGGGGTCATCAAAAATTTTAGTGGAAAAAAAATATTTTTCCTAGAAACATTTTGGAGTAGCAGGAGCATTGCTTGTCAACCAAGGTACCTCTGGAGCATCAAGAAACTTGATTGGGAGAGGATTTGTGCGATCCTGGAAAAATGGGTTTCAGGCCAGAAAAACGATGACCCCGGGGTCATCAAAAATTTTGGTGGGAAAATAAGATTTTTCCTAGAAACATTTTGGAGTAGCAGGAGCATTGCTTGTCACCCAAGGAAACTCAGGAACATCAAGAAAGTTGATTGGCAGAGGATTTATGTGATCCTGGAAAAATGGGTTTCAGGCCAGGAAAACGATGACCCCGGGGTCATCAAAAATTTTGGTGGAAAAGAATATATTTTCCCTAGAAACATTTTGGAGTAGCAGGAGCATTGCGTGTCAACCAAGGTACCTCAGGAGCATCAAGAAACTTGATTGAGAGAGGATTTGTGCGATTCTGGAAAAATGGGTTTCAGGCCAAAAAAACGATGACCCCGGGGACATCAAAAAATTGGTGAAAAAAAATATTTTGCCTAGAAACATTTTGGTGTAGCAGGAGCATTGCTCGTCACCCAAGGAAACTCTGGAGCTTCAAGAAAGTTGATTGGGAGAAGATTTGTGCGATTCTGGAAAAATGGGTTTCAGGCTAGGAAAACGATGACACCGGGGTCATCAAAAATTCTGGTGGAAAAAATTTTTTTCCCTAGGCACAGTTTGGTGAAGCAGGAGCATTGCTTGTCACCCAAGGAAACCCTGGAGCATCAAGAAATTTGATTGGGACAGGATTTGTGCGATCCTGGAAAAATGAGTTTCAGGCCAGAAAAACGATGACCCAGCGGTCATCAAAAATTTTGGTGGAAAAAAAATATTTTCCCTAGGCACAATTTGGTGTAGCAGGAGCATTGCTTATTACATTAAGAAACCCTGGAGCATCAAGAAACTTCACTGGGAGAGGATTTATGCGATCCTGGAAAAATGGGTTTCAGGCCACAAAAACGATGACCCTGGGGTCATCAAAAGATTTGGTGGAAAAATTTTTTTTCCGTAGTCACAGTTTGGTGTAGCAGGAGCATTGCTTGTCACCCAAGGAAACCCTGGAGCATCAAGAAACTTGATTGGGAGAGGATTTGTGCGATCCTGGAAAAATGGATTTCAGGCCAGAAAAACGATGACCCCGGGGTCATCAAAAATTTTAGTGGAAAAAAAATATTTTTCCTAGAAACATTTTGGAGTAGCAGGAGCATTGCTTGTCAACCAAGGTACCTCTGGAGCATCAAGAAACTTGATTGGGAGAGGATTTGTGCGATCCTGGAAAAATGGGTTTCAGGCCAGAAAAACGATGACCCCGGGGTCATCAAAAATTTTGGTGGGAAAATAAGATTTTTCCTAGAAACATTTTGGAGTAGCAGGAGCATTGCTTGTCACCCAAGGAAACTCAGGAACATCAAGAAAGTTGATTGGCAGAGGATTTATGTGATCCTGGAAAAATGGGTTTCAGGCCAGGAAAACGATGACCCCGGGGTCATCAAAAATTTTGGTGGAAAAGAATATATTTTCCCTAGAAACATTTTGGAGTAGCAGGAGCATTGCGTGTCAACCAAGGTACCTCAGGAGCATCAAGAAACTTGATTGAGAGAGGATTTGTGCGATTCTGGAAAAATGGGTTTCAGGCCAAAAAAACGATGACCCCGGGGACATCAAAAAATTGGTGAAAAAAAATATTTTGCCTAGAAACATTTTGGTGTAGCAGGAGCATTGCTCGTCACCCAAGGAAACTCTGGAGCTTCAAGAAAGTTGATTGGGAGAAGATTTGTGCGATTCTGGAAAAATGGGTTTCAGGCTAGGAAAACGATGACACCGGGGTAATCAAAAATTCTGGTGGAAAATATTTTTTTCCCTAGGCACAGTTTGGTGAAGCAGGAGCATTGCTTGTCACCCAAGGAAACCCTGGAGCATCAAGAAATTTGATTGGGACAGGATTTGTGCGATCCTGGAAAAATGAGTTTCAGGCCAGAAAAACGATGACCCCGGGGTCATCAAAAATTTTGGTAGAAAAAAAATATTTTGCCTAGAAACATTTTGGAGTAGCAGGAGCATTGCTTGTCACCCAAGGAAACTCTGGAGCATCAAGAAAGTTGATTTGGAGAGGATTTGTGCGATCCTGTAAAAATGGGTTTCAGGCCAGAAAAACGATGACCCCGGGGTCATCAAAAATTTTGGTGGGAAAAAAATATTTTGCCTAGAAACATTTTGCAGTAGCAGGAGCATTGCTTGTCACCCAAGGAAACTCTGGAGCATCAAGAAAGTTGATTGGGAGAGGATTAGTGCGATCCCGGAAAAATGGGTTTCAGGCCAGGAAAACGAAGACCCCGGGGTCATCAAAAATTTTGGTGGAAAAGAATATATTTTCCCTAGAAACATTTTGGAGTAGAAGGAGCATTGCTTGTCAACCAAGGTACCTCAGGAGCATCAAGAAATTTGATTGAGAGAGGATTTGTGCGATCCTGGAAAAATGGATTTCAGGCCAGAAAAACGATGACCCCGGGGACATCAAAAAATTGGTGAAAAAAATATTTTGCCTAGAAACATTTTGGTGTAGCAGGAGCATTGCTTGTCACCCAAGGAAACTCTGGAGCATCAAGAAAGTTGATTGGGAGAGGATTTGTGCGATCCTGGAAAAATGGGTTTCAGGCCAGGAAAAAGATGACCCCGGGGTCATCAAAAATTCTGGTGGAAAAAATTTTTTTCCCTAGGCACAGTTTGGTGAAGCAGGAGCATTGCTTGTCACCCAAGGAAACCCTGGAGCATCAAGAAATTTGATTGGGACAGGATTTGTGCGATCCTGGAAAAATGAGTTTCAGGCCAGAAAAACGATAACCCCGCGGTCATCAAAAATTTTGGTGGAAAAAAAATATTTTCCCTAGGCACAATTTGGTGTAGCAGGAGCATTGCTTATTACATTAAGAAACCCTGGAGCATCAAGAAACTTCACTGGGAGAGGATTTATGCGATCCTGGAAAAATGGGTTTCAGGCCACAAAAACGATGACCCTGGGGTCATCAAAAATTTTGGTGGAAAAAAAATATTTTGCCTAGAAAAATTTTGGAGTAGCAGGAGCTTTGCTTGACAACCAAGGATACTCTGGAGCATCAAGAAACTTGATTGGGAGAGGATTTGTGCGATCATGGAAAAATGGATTTCAGGCCAGAAAAACGATGACCCCAGGGACATAAAAAAATTGGTGAAAAAAAATATTTTGCCTAGAAACATTTTGGTGTAGCAGGAGCATTGCTTGTCTCCCAAGGAAACTCTGGAGGATCAAGAAAGTTGATTGGGAGAGGATTTGTGCGATCCTGGAAAAATGGGTTTCAGGCCAGGAAAACGATGACCCTGGGGTCATCAAAAATTTTGGTAGAAAAAAAATATTTTGCCTAGAATCATTTTGGTGTAGCAGAAGCATTGCTTGTCACCCAAGGAAAATCTGGAGCATCAAGAAAGTTGATTGGGAGAGGATTTGTGCGATCCTGGAAAAATGGGTTACAGGCCAGAGAAACGATGACCCCGGGGTCATCAAAAGTTTTGGAGGAAAAAAAACATTTCCCAAGGCACAGTTTGCACACGCAGGGGCAGTACTGGTCATCCAAAGAAACTCTGCAGCATCAACAGACTTGATTAAGGGTGGATGAGTGTGATACTGGAGAAATGGGAATGGGACTTCGGATTTGGGACTTGGAACGTGGCACTTGGAACCCCGGGGTCATCAAAAATTTTGGTGGAAAATAAATATTTTGCCTAGAAATATTTTGGTGTAGCAGGAGCATTGCTTGTCACCAAAGGAAACTCTGGAGCATCAAGAAAGTTGATTGGGAGAGGATTTGTGCGATCCTGGAAAAATGGGTTTCAGGCCAGAAAAACGATGACCCCGGGGTCATCAAAAATTTTGGTGGGAAAAAAATATTTTGCCTAGAAACATTTTGGAGTAGCAGGAGCATTGCTTGTCACCCAAGGAAACTCTGGAGCATCAAGAAAGTTGATTGGGAGAGGATTTGTGCGATCCTGGAAAAATGGGTTTCAGGCCAGAAAAACGATGACCCCGGGGTCATCAAAAATTTTGGTGGGAAAAAAATATTTTCCCTAGAAACATTTTGGAGTAGCAGGAGCATTGCTTGTCACCCAAGCAAACTCTGGAGCATCAAGAAAGTTGATTGGGAGAGGATTTGTGCGATCCTGGAAAAATGGGTTTCAGGCCAGAAAAACGATGACCCCGGGGTCATCAAAAATTTTGGTAGAAAAAAAATATTTTGCCTAGAAACATTTTGGAGTAGCAGGAGCATTGCTTGTCGCCCAAGGAAACTCTGGAGCATCAAGAAAGTTGATTGGGAGAGGATTTGTGCGATCCTGGAAAAATGGGTTTCAGGCCAGGAAAACGAAGACCCCGGGGTCATCAAAAATTTTGGTGGAAAAGAATATATTTTCCCTAGAAACATTTTGCAGTAGCAGGAGCATTGCTTGTCAACCAAGGTACCTCAGGAGCATCAAGAAATTTGATTGAGAGAGGATTTGTGCGATCCTGGAAAAATGGGTTTCAGGCCAGAAAAACGATGACCCCGGGGACATCAAAAAATTGGTGAAAAAAATATTTTGCCTAGAAACATTTTGGTGTAGCAGGAGCATTGCTTGTCACCCAAGGAAACTCTGGAGCATCAAGAAAGTTGATTGGGAGAGGATTTGTGCGATCCTGGAAAAATGGGTTTCAGGCCAGAAAAACCATGACCCCGGGGTCATCAAAAATTCTGGTGGAAAAAATTTTTTTCCCTAGGCACAGTTTGGTGTAGCAGGAGCATTGCTTGTCACCCAAGGAAACCCTGGAGCATCAAGAAACTTGATTGGGAGAGGATTTGTGCGATCCTGGAAAAATGGGTTTCAGCCAGAAAAACGATGACCCCAGGGTCATCAAAAATTTTGGTGGAAAAAAACTATTTTGCCTAGAAACATTTTGGAGTACCAGGAGCATTGCTTGTCAACCAAGGTACCTCTGGAGCATCAAGAAACTTGATTGGGAGAGGATTTGTGCGATCCTGGAAAAATGGGTTTCAGGCCAGAAAAACGATTACCCCGGGGTCATCAAAAATTTTAGTGGAAAAAAAAATATTTTGCCTAGAAACATTTTGGTGTAGCAGGAGCATTGCTTGTCACCCAAGGAAACTCTGGAGCATCAAGAAAGTTGATTGGGAGAGGATTTGTGCGATCCTGGAAAAATGGGTTTCAGGCCAGAAAAACGATGACCCCGGGGTCATTAAAAATTTTGGTGGAAAAGAATATATTTTTCCTAGAAACATTTTGGAGTAGCAGGAGCATTGCTTGTCAACAAAGGTACCTCAGGAGCATCAAGAAACTTGATTGAGAGAGGATTTGTGCGATCCTGGAAAAATGGGTTTCAGGCCAGAAAAACGATGACCCCGGGGACATCAAAAAATTGGTGAAAAAAAATATTTTGCCTAGAAACATTTTGGTGTAGCAGTAGCATTGCTTGGCACCCAAGGAAACCCTGGAGCATCAAGAAACTTGATTGGGAGAGGATTTGTGCGATCCTGGAAAAATGGGTTTCAGCCAGAAAAACGATGACCCCGGGGTCTTCAAAAATTCTGGTGGAAAACATTTTTTTCCCTAGGCACAGTTTGGTGTAGCAGGAGCATTGCTTGTCACCCAAGGAAACCCTAGAGCATGAAGAAACTTGATTGGGGAAGATTTGTGCGATCCTGGAAAATTGAGTTTCAGGCCAGAAAAACGATGACCCCGTGGTCATCAAAAATTTTGGAGGAAAAAAAACATTTCCCAAGGCACAGTTTGCACACGCAGGGGCAGTACTGGTCATCCAAAGAAACACTGCAGCATCAACAGACTTGATTAAGGGTGGATGAGTGTGATACTGGAGAAATGGGAATGGGACTTCGGATTTGGGACTTGGAACGTGGCACTTGGAACCCCGGGGTCATCAAAAATTTTGGTGGAAAATAAATATTTTGCCTAGAAATATTTTGGTGTAGCAGGAGCATTGCTTGTCACCAAAGGAAACTCTGGAGCATCAAGAAAGTTGATTGGGAGAGGATTTGTGCGATCCTGGAAAAATGGGTTTCAGGCCAGAAAAACGATGACCCCGGGGTCATCAAAAGTTTTGGTGGAAAAATTTTTTTTCCGTAGTCACAGTTTGGTGTAGCAGGAGCATTGCTTGTCACCCAAGGAAACCCTGGAGCATCAAGAAACTTGATTGGGAGAGGATTTGTGCGATCCTGGAAAAATGGATTTCAGGCCAGAAAAACGATGACCCCGGGGTCATCAAAAATTTTAGTGGAAAAAAAATATTTTTCCTAGAAACATTTTGGAGTAGCAGGAGCATTGCTTGTCAACCAAGGTACCTCTGGAGCATCAAGAAACTTGATTGGGAGAGGATTTGTGCGATCCTGGAAAAATGGATTTCAGGCCAGAAAAACGATGACCCCGGGGTCATCAAAAATTTTAGTGGAAAAAAAATATTTTTCCTAGAAACATTTTGGAGTAGCAGGAGCATTGCTTGTCAACCAAGGTACCTCTGGAGCATCAAGAAACTTGATTGGGAGAGGATTTGTGCGATCCTGGAAAAATGGGTTTCAGGCCAGAAAAACGATGACCCCGGGGTCATCAAAAATTTTGGTGGGAAAATAAGATTTTTCCTAGAAACATTTTGGAGTAGCAGGAGCATTGCTTGTCACCCAAGGAAACTCAGGAACATCAAGAAAGTTGATTGGCAGAGGATTTATGTGATCCTGGAAAAATGGGTTTCAGGCCAGGAAAACGATGACCCCGGGATCATCAAAAATTTTGGTGGAAAAGAATATATTTTCCCTAGAAACATTTTGGAGTAGCAGGAGCATTGCGTGTCAACCAAGGTACCTCAGGAGCATCAAGAAACTTGATTGAGAGAGGATTTGTGCGATTCTGGAAAAATGGGTTTCAGGCCAAAAAAAACGATGACCCCGGGGACATCAAAAAATTGGTGAAAAAAAATATTTTGCCTAGAAACATTTTGGTGTAGCAGGAGCATTGCTCGTCACCCAAGGAAACTCTGGAGCTTCAAGAAAGTTGATTGGGAGAAGATTTGTGCGATTCTGGAAAAATGGGTTTCAGGCTAGGAAAACGATGACACCGGGGTCATCAAAAATTCTGGTGGAAAAAATTTTTTTCCCTAGGCACAGTTTGGTGAAGCAGGAGCATTGCTTGTCACCCAAGGAAACCCTGGAGCATCAAGAAATTTGATTGGGACAGGATTTGTGCGATCCTGGAAAAATGAGTTTCAGGCCAGAAAAACGATGACCCAGCGGTCATCAAAAATTTTGGTGGAAAAGAATATATTTTCCCTAGAAACATTTTGGAGTAGAAGGAGCATTGCTTGTCAACCAAGGTACCTCAGGAGCATCAAGAAATTTGATTGAGAGAGGATTTGTGCGATCCTGGAAAAATGGATTTCAGGCCAGAAAAACGATGACCCCGGGGACATCAAAAAATTGGTGAAAAAAATATTTTGCCTAGAAACATTTTGGTGTAGCAGGAGCATTGCTTGTCACCCAAGGAAACTCTGGAGCATCAAGAAAGTTGATTGGGAGAGGATTTGTGCGATCCTGGAAAAATGGGTTTCAGGCCAGGAAAAAGATGACCCCGGGGTCATCAAAAATTCTGGTGGAAAAAATTTTTTTCCCTAGGCACAGTTTGGTGAAGCAGGAGCATTGCTTGTCACCCAAGGAAACCCTGGAGCATCAAGAAATTTGATTGGGACAGGATTTGTGCGATCCTGGAAAAATGAGTTTCAGGCCAGAAAAACGATAACCCCGCGGTCATCAAAAATTTTGGTGGAAAAAAAATATTTTCCCTAGGCACAATTTGGTGTAGCAGGAGCATTGCTTATTACATTAAGAAACCCTGGAGCATCAAGAAACTTCACTGGGAGAGGATTTATGCGATCCTGGAAAAATGGGTTTCAGGCCACAAAAACGATGACCCTGGGGTCATCAAAAATTTTGGTGGAAAAAAAATATTTTGCCTAGAAAAATTTTGGAGTAGCAGGAGCTTTGCTTGACAACCAAGGATACTCTGGAGCATCAAGAAACTTGATTGGGAGAGGATTTGTGCGATCATGGAAAAATGGATTTCAGGCCAGAAAAACGATGACCCCAGGGACATCAAAAAATTGGTGAAAAAAAATATTTTGCCTAGAAACATTTTGGTGTAGCAGGAGCATTGCTTGTCTCCCAAGGAAACTCTGGAGGATCAAGAAAGTTGATTGGGAGAGGATTTGTGCGATCCTGGAAAAATGGGTTTCAGGCCAGGAAAACGATGACCCTGGGGTCATCAAAAATTTTGGTAGAAAAAAAATATTTTGCCTAGAATCATTTTGGTGTAGCAGAAGCATTGCTTGTCACCCAAGGAAAATCTGGAGCATCAAGAAAGTTGATTGGGAGAGGATTTGTGCGATCCTGGAAAAATGGGTTACAGGCCAGAGAAACGATGACCCCGGGGTCATCAAAAGTTTTGGAGGAAAAAAAACATTTCCCAAGGCACAGTTTGCACACGCAGGGGCAGTACTGGTCATCCAAAGAAACTCTGCAGCATCAACAGACTTGATTAAGGGTGGATGAGTGTGATACTGGAGAAATGGGAATGGGACTTCGGATTTGGGACTTGGAACGTGGCACTTGGAACCCCGGGGTCATCAAAAATTTTGGTGGAAAATAAATATTTTGCCTAGAAATATTTTGGTGTAGCAGGAGCATTGCTTGTCACCAAAGGAAACTCTGGAGCATCAAGAAAGTTGATTGGGAGAGGATTTGTGCGATCCTGGAAAAATGGGTTTCAGGCCAGAAAAACGATGACCCCGGGGTCATCAAAAATTTTGGTGGGAAAAAAATATTTTGCCTAGAAACATTTTGGAGTAGCAGGAGCATTGCTTGTCACCCAAGCAAACTCTGGAGCATCAAGAAAGTTGATTGGGAGAGGATTTGTGCGATCCTGGAAAAATGGGTTTCAGGCCAGAAAAACGATGACCCCGGGGTCATCAAAAATTTTGGTGGGAAAAAAATATTTTCCCTAGAAACATTTTGGAGTAGCAGGAGCATTGCTTGTCACCCAAGCAAACTCTGGAGCATCAAGAAAGTTGATTGGGAGAGGATTTGTGCGATCCTGGAAAAATGGGTTTCAGGCCAGAAAAACGATGACCCCGGGGTCATCAAAAATTTTGGTAGAAAAAAAATATTTTGCCTAGAAACATTTTGGAGTAGCAGGAGCATTGCTTGTCGCCCAAGGAAACTCTGGAGCATCAAGAAAGTTGATTGGGAGAGGATTTGTGCGATCCTGGAAAAATGGGTTTCAGGCCAGGAAAACGAAGACCCCGGGGTCATCAAAAATTTTGGTGGAAAAGAATATATTTTCCCTAGAAACATTTTGCAGTAGCAGGAGCATTGCTTGTCAACCAAGGTACCTCAGGAGCATCAAGAAATTTGATTGAGAGAGGATTTGTGCGATCCTGGAAAAATGGGTTTCAGGCCAGAAAAACGATGACCCCGGGGACATCAAAAAATTGGTGAAAAAAATATTTTGCCTAGAAACATTTTGGTGTAGCAGGAGCATTGCTTGTCACCCAAGGAAACTCTGGAGCATCAAGAAAGTTGATTGGGAGAGGATTTGTGCGATCCTGGAAAAATGGGTTTCAGGCCAGAAAAACCATGACCCCGGGGTCATCAAAAATTCTGGTGGAAAAAATTTTTTTCCCTAGGCACAGTTTGGTGTAGCAGGAGCATTGCTTGTCACCCAAGGAAACCCTGGAGCATCAAGAAACTTGATTGGGAGAGGATTTGTGCGATCCTGGAAAAATGGGTTTCAGCCAGAAAAACGATGACCCCAGGGTCATCAAAAATTTTGGTGGAAAAAAACTATTTTGCCTAGAAACATTTTGGAGTACCAGGAGCATTGCTTGTCAACCAAGGTACCTCTGGAGCATCAAGAAACTTGATTGGGAGAGGATTTGTGCGATCCTGGAAAAATGGGTTTCAGGCCAGAAAAACGATTACCCCGGGGTCATCAAAAATTTTAGTGGAAAAAAAAATATTTTGCCTAGAAACATTTTGGTGTAGCAGGAGCATTGCTTGTCACCCAAGGAAACTCTGGAGCATCAAGAAAGTTGATTGGGAGAGGATTTGTGCGATCCTGGAAAAATGGGTTTCAGGCCAGAAAAACGATGACCCCGGGGTCATTAAAAATTTTGGTGGAAAAGAATATATTTTTCCTAGAAACATTTTGGAGTAGCAGGAGCATTGCTTGTCAACAAAGGTACCTCAGGAGCATCAAGAAACTTGATTGAGAGAGGATTTGTGCGATCCTGGAAAAATGGGTTTCAGGCCAGAAAAACGATGACCCCGGGGACATCAAAAAATTGGTGAAAAAAAATATTTTGCCTAGAAACATTTTGGTGTAGCAGTAGCATTGCTTGGCACCCAAGGAAACCCTGGAGCATCAAGAAACTTGATTGGGAGAGGATTTGTGCGATCCTGGAAAAATGGGTTTCAGCCAGAAAAACGATGACCCCGGGGTCTTCAAAAATTCTGGTGGAAAACATTTTTTTCCCTAGGCACAGTTTGGTGTAGCAGGAGCATTGCTTGTCACCCAAGGAAACCCTAGAGCATGAAGAAACTTGATTGGGGAAGATTTGTGCGATCCTGGAAAATTGAGTTTCAGGCCAGAAAAACGATGACCCCGTGGTCATCAAAAATTTTGGAGGAAAAAAAACATTTCCCAAGGCACAGTTTGCACACGCAGGGGCAGTACTGGTCATCCAAAGAAACACTGCAGCATCAACAGACTTGATTAAGGGTGGATGAGTGTGATACTGGAGAAATGGGAATGGGACTTCGGATTTGGGACTTGGAACGTGGCACTTGGAACCCCGGGGTCATCAAAAATTTTGGTGGAAAATAAATATTTTGCCTAGAAATATTTTGGTGTAGCAGGAGCATTGCTTGTCACCAAAGGAAACTCTGGAGCATCAAGAAAGTTGATTGGGAGAGGATTTGTGCGATCCTGGAAAAATGGGTTTCAGGCCAGAAAAACGATGACCCCGGGGTCATCAAAAGTTTTGGTGGAAAAATTTTTTTTCCGTAGTCACAGTTTGGTGTAGCAGGAGCATTGCTTGTCACCCAAGGAAACCCTGGAGCATCAAGAAACTTGATTGGGAGAGGATTTGTGCGATCCTGGAAAAATGGATTTCAGGCCAGAAAAACGATGACCCCGGGGTCATCAAAAATTTTAGTGGAAAAAAAATATTTTTCCTAGAAACATTTTGGAGTAGCAGGAGCATTGCTTGTCAACCAAGGTACCTCTGGAGCATCAAGAAACTTGATTGGGAGAGGATTTGTGCGATCCTGGAAAAATGGATTTCAGGCCAGAAAAACGATGACCCCGGGGTCATCAAAAATTTTAGTGGAAAAAAAATATTTTTCCTAGAAACATTTTGGAGTAGCAGGAGCATTGCTTGTCAACCAAGGTACCTCTGGAGCATCAAGAAACTTGATTGGGAGAGGATTTGTGCGATCCTGGAAAAATGGGTTTCAGGCCAGAAAAACGATGACCCCGGGGTCATCAAAAATTTTGGTGGGAAAATAAGATTTTTCCTAGAAACATTTTGGAGTAGCAGGAGCATTGCTTGTCACCCAAGGAAACTCAGGAACATCAAGAAAGTTGATTGGCAGAGGATTTATGTGATCCTGGAAAAATGGGTTTCAGGCCAGGAAAACGATGACCCCGGGATCATCAAAAATTTTGGTGGAAAAGAATATATTTTCCCTAGAAACATTTTGGAGTAGCAGGAGCATTGCGTGTCAACCAAGGTACCTCAGGAGCATCAAGAAACTTGATTGAGAGAGGATTTGTGCGATTCTGGAAAAATGGGTTTCAGGCCAAAAAAACGATGACCCCGGGGACATCAAAAAATTGGTGAAAAAAAATATTTTGCCTAGAAACATTTTGGTGTAGCAGGAGCATTGCTCGTCACCCAAGGAAACTCTGGAGCTTCAAGAAAGTTGATTGGGAGAAGATTTGTGCGATTCTGGAAAAATGGGTTTCAGGCTAGGAAAACGATGACACCGGGGTCATCAAAAATTCTGGTGGAAAAAATTTTTTTCCCTAGGCACAGTTTGGTGAAGCAGGAGCATTGCTTGTCACCCAAGGAAACCCTGGAGCATCAAGAAATTTGATTGGGACAGGATTTGTGCGATCCTGGAAAAATGAGTTTCAGGCCAGAAAAACGATGACCCAGCGGTCATCAAAAATTTTGGTGGAAAAAAAATATTTTCCCTAGGCACAATTTGGTGTAGCAGGAGCATTGCTTATTACATTAAGAAACCCTGGAGCATCAAGAAACTTCACTGGGAGAGGATTTATGCGATCCTGGAAAAATGGGTTTCAGGCCACAAAAACGATGACCCTGGGGTCATCAAAAATTTTGGTAGAAAAAAAATATTTTGCCTAGAATCATTTTGGTGTAGCAGAAGCATTGCTTGTCACCCAAGGAAAATCTGGAGCATCAAGAAAGTTGATTGGGAGAGGATTTGTGCGATCCTGGAAAAATGGGTTACAGGCCAGAGAAACGATGACCCCGGGGTCATCAAAAGTTTTGGAGGAAAAAAAACATTTCCCAAGGCACAGTTTGCACACGCAGGGGCAGTACTGGTCATCCAAAGAAACTCTGCAGCATCAACAGACTTGATTAAGGGTGGATGAGTGTGATACTGGAGAAATGGGAATGGGACTTCGGATTTGGGACTTGGAACGTGGCACTTGGAACCCCGGGGTCATCAAAAATTTTGGTGGAAAATAAATATTTTGCCTAGAAATATTTTGGTGTAGCAGGAGCATTGCTTGTCACCAAAGGAAACTCTGGAGCATCAAGAAAGTTGATTGGGAGAGGATTTGTGCGATCCTGGAAAAATGGGTTTCAGGCCAGAAAAACGATGACCCCGGGGTCATCAAAAGTTTTGGTGGAAAAATTTTTTTTCCGTAGTCACAGTTTGGTGTAGCAGGAGCATTGCTTGTCACCCAAGGAAACCCTGGAGCATCAAGAAACTTGATTGGGAGAGGATTTGTGCGATCCTGGAAAAATGGATTTCAGGCCAGAAAAACGATGACCCCGGGGTCATCAAAAATTTTAGTGGAAAAAAAATATTTTTCCTAGAAACATTTTGGAGTAGCAGGAGCATTGCTTGTCAACCAAGGTACCTCTGGAGCATCAAGAAACTTGATTGGGAGAGGATTTGTGCGATCCTGGAAAAATGGGTTTCAGGCCAGAAAAACGATGACCCCGGGGTCATCAAAAATTTTGGTGGGAAAATAAGATTTTTCCTAGAAACATTTTGGAGTAGCAGGAGCATTGCTTGTCACCCAAGGAAACTCAGGAACATCAAGAAAGTTGATTGGCAGAGGATTTATGTGATCCTGGAAAAATGGGTTTCAGGCCAGGAAAACGATGACCCCGGGGTCATCAAAAATTTTGGTGGAAAAGAATATATTTTCCCTAGAAACATTTTGGAGTAGCAGGAGCATTGCGTGTCAACCAAGGTACCTCAGGAGCATCAAGAAACTTGATTGAGAGAGGATTTGTGCGATTCTGGAAAAATGGGTTTCAGGCCAAAAAAACGATGACCCCGGGGACATCAAAAAATTGGTGAAAAAAAATATTTTGCCTAGAAACATTTTGGTGTAGCAGGAGCATTGCTCGTCACCCAAGGAAACTCTGGAGCTTCAAGAAAGTTGATTGGGAGAAGATTTGTGCGATTCTGGAAAAATGGGTTTCAGGCTAGGAAAACGATGACACCGGGGTAATCAAAAATTCTGGTGGAAAAAATTTTTTTCCCTAGGCACAGTTTGGTAAAGCAGGAGCATTGCTTGTCACCCAAGGAAACCCTGGAGCATCAAGAAATTTGATTGGGACAGGATTTGTGCGATCCTGGAAAAATGAGTTTCAGGCCAGAAAAACGATGACCCCGGGGTCATCAAAAATTTTGGTAGAAAAAAAATATTTTGCCTAGAAACATTTTGGAGTAGCAGGAGCATTGCTTGTCACCCAAGGAAACTCTGGAGCATCAAGAAAGTTGATTGGGAGAGGATTTGTGCGATCCTGGAAAAATGGGTTTCAGGCCAGAAAAACGATGACCCCGGGGTCATCAAAAATTTTGGTGGGAAAAAAATATTTTGCCTAGAAACATTTTGCAGTAGCAGGAGCATTGCTTGTCACCCAAGGAAACTCTGGAGCATCAAGAAAGTTGATTGGGAGAGGATTTGTGCGATCCCGGAAAAATGGGTTTCAGGCCAGGAAAACGAAGACCCCGGGGTCATCAAAAATTTTGGTGGAAAAGAATATATTTTCCCTAGAAACATTTTGGAGTAGAAGGAGCATTGCTTGTCAACCAAGGTACCTCAGGAGCATCAAGAAATTTGATTGAGAGAGGATTTGTGCGATCCTGGAAAAATGGATTTCAGGCCAGAAAAACGATGACCCCGGGGACATCAAAAAATTGGTGAAAAAAATATTTTGCCTAGAAACATTTTGGTGTAGCAGGAGCATTGCTTGTCACCCAAGGAAACTCTGGAGCATCAAGAAAGTTGAATGGGAGAGGATTTGTGCGATCCTGGAAAAATGGGTTTCAGGCCAGGAAAAAGATGACCCCGGGGTCATCAAAAATTCTGGTGGAAAAAATTTTTTTCCCTAGGCACAGTTTGGTGAAGCAGGAGCATTGCTTGTCACCCAAGGAAACCCTGGAGCATCAAGAAATTTGATTGGGACAGGATTTGTGCGATCCTGGAAAAATGAGTTTCAGGCCAGAAAAACGATGACCCCGCGGTCATCAAAAATTTTGGTGGAAAAAAAATATTTTCCCTAGGCACAATTTGGTGTAGCAGGAGCATTGCTTATTACATTAAGAAACCCTGGAGCATCAAGAAACTTCACTGGGAGAGGATTTATGCGATCCTGGAAAAATTGGTTTCAGGCCACAAAAACGATGACCCTGGGGTCATCAAAAATTTTGGTGGAAAAAAAATATTTTGCCTAGAAAAATTTTGGAGTAGCAGGAGCTTTGCTTGACAACCAAGGATACTCTGGAGCATCAAGAAACTTGATTGGGAGAGGATTTGTGCGATCATGGAAAAATGGATTTCAGGCCAGAAAAACGATGACCCCAGGGACATCAAAAAATTGGTGAAAAAAAATATTTTGCCTAGAAACATTTTGGTGTAGCAGGAGCATTGCTTGTCACCAAAGGAAACTCTGGAGCATCAAGAAAGTTGATTGGGAGAGGATTTGTGCAATCCTGGAAAAATGGGTTTCAGGCCAGAAAAACGATGACCCCGGGGTCATCAAAAATTTTGGTGGGAAAGAATATATTTTCCCTAGAAAAATTTTGGAGTAGCAGGAGCATTGCTTGTCAACCAAGGTACCTCAGGAGCATCAAGAAAATTGATTGAAAGAGGATTTGTGCGATCCTGGAAAAATGGGTTTCAGGCCAGAAAAACGATGACCCCAGGGACATCAAAAAATTGGTGAAAAAAAATATTTTGCCTAGAAACATTTTGGTGTAGCAGGAGCATTGCTTGTCTCCCAAGGAAACTCTGGAGCATCAAGAAAGTTGATTGGGAGAGGATTTGTGCGATCTTGGAAAAATGGGTTTCAGGCCAGGAAAACGATGACCCCGGGGTCATCAAAAATTTTGGTGGAAAAAAAATATCTTTCCTAAGCACAATTTTGTGTAGCAGGAGCATTGCTTATTACGTAAAGAAACCCTGGAGCATCAAGAAACTTCACTGGGAGAGGATTTATGCGATCCTGGAAAAATGGGTTTCAGGCCAGGAAAACCATGACCCCGGGGTCATCAAAAATTTTGTTGGAAAATTTTTTTTTTCCCTAGACACAGTTTGGTGTAGCAGGAGCATTGCTTGTCACCCAAGGAAACGCTGGAGCATCAAGAAACTTGATTGGGAGTGGATTTGTGCGATCCTGGAAAAATGGGTTTCCGGCCAGAAAAACGATGACCCTGGGGTCATCAAAAATTTTGGTAGAAAAAAAATATTTTGCCTAGAATCATTTTGCTGTAGCAGAAGCATTGCTTGTCACCCAAGGAAAATCTGGAGCATCAAGAAAGTTGATTGGGAGAGGATTTGTGCGATCCTGGAAAAATGGGTTACAGGCCAGAGAAACGATGACCCCGGGGTCATCAAAAGTTTTGGTGGAAAAAAATATTTTGCCTAGAAACATTTTGGTGTAGCAGGAGCATTGCTTGTCACCAAAGGAAACTCTGGAGCATCAAGAAAGTTGATTGGGAGAGGATTTGTGCAATCCTGGAAAAATGGGTTTCAGGCCAGAAAAACGATGACCCCGGGGTCATCAAAAATTTTGGTGGGAAAGAATATATTTTCCCTAGAAAAATTTTGGAGTAGCAGGAGCATTGCTTGTCAACCAAGGTACCTCAGGAGCATCAAGAAAATTGATTGAAAGAGGATTTGTGCGATCCTGGAAAAATGGGTTTCAGGCCAGAAAAACGATGACCCCAGGGGACATCAAAAAATTGGTGAAAAAAAATATTTTGCCTAGAAACATTTTGGTGTAGCAGGAGCATTGCTTGTCTCCCAAGGAAACTCTGGAGCATCAAGAAAGTTGATTGGGAGAGGATTTGTGCGATCTTGGAAAAATGGGTTTCAGGCCAGGATAACGATGACCCCGGGGTCATCAAAAATTTTGGTGGAAAAAAAAATATCTTTCCTAAGCACAATTTTGTGTAGCAGGAGCATTGCTTATTACGTAAAGAAACCCTGGAGCATCAAGAAACTTCACTGGGAGAGGATTTATGCGATCCTGGAAAAAATGGGTTTCAGGCCAGGAAAACCATGACCCCAGGGGTCATCAAAAATTTTGTTGGAAAATTTTTTTTTTTCCCTAGACACAGTTTGAGTGTAGCAGGAGCATTGCTTGTCACCCAAGGAAAACGCTGGAGCATCAAGAAACTTGATTGGGAGTGGATTTGTGCGATCCTGGAAAAATGGGTTTTCCGGCCAGAAAAACGATGACCCTGGGGTCATCAAAAATTTTGGTAGAAAAAAAATATTTTGCCTAGAATCATTTTTGCTGTAGCAGAAGCATTGCTTGTCACCCAAGGAAAATCTGGAGCATCAAGAAAGTTGATTGGGAGAGATTTGTGCGATCCTGGAAAAATGGGTTACAGGCCAGAGAAACGATTGACCCCGGGGTCATCAAAAGTTTTGGTGGAAAAAAATATTTTGCCTAGAAACATTTTGGTGTAGCAGGGAGCATTGCTCGTCACCCAAGGAAACTCTGGAGCTTACAAGAAAGTTGATTGGGAGAGGATTTGTGCGATCCTGGAAAAATGGGTTTCAGGCCAGAAAAACCATGACCCCGGGGTCATCAAAAATTCTGGTGGAAAAAATTTTTTTCCCTAGGCAACAGTTTGGTGTAGCAGGAGCATTGCTTGTCACCCAAGGAAACCCTGGAGCATCAAGAAACTTGATTGGGAGAGGATTTGTGCGATCCTGGAAAAATGGGTTTCAGCCAGAAAAACGATGACCCCAGGTCATCAAAAATTTTGGTGGAAAAAAACTATTTTTGCCTAGAAACATTTTGGAGTACCAGGAGCATTGCTTGTCAACCAAGGTACCTCTGGAAGCATCAAGAAACTTGATTGGGAGAGGATTTGTGCGATCCTGGAAAAATGGGTTTCAGGCCAGAAAAACGATTACCCCGGGGTCATCAAAAATTTTAGTGGAAAAAAAAATATTTTTGCCTAGAAAACATTTTGGTGTAGCAGGAGCATTGCTTGTCACCCAAGGAAACTCTGGAGCAATCAAGAAAGTTGATTGGGAGAGGATTTGTGCGATCCTGGAAAAATGGGTTTCAGGCCCAGAAAAACGATGACCCCGGGGTCATTAAAAATTTTTGGTGGAAAAGAATATATTTTTCCTAGAAACATTTTGGAGTAGCAGGAGCATTGCTTGTCAACAAAGGTACCTCAGGAGCATCAAGAAACTTGATTGAGAGAGGATTTGTGCGATCCTGGAAAAATGGGGTTTCAGGCCAGAAAAACGATGACCCCCGGGGACATCAAAAAATTGGTGAAAAAAAAATATTTTGCCTAGAAACATTTTGGTGTAGCAGTAGCAATTGCTTGGCACCCAAGGAAACCCTGGAGCATCAAAGAAACTTGATTGGGAGAGGATTTGTGCGATCCTGGAAAAATGGGGTTTCAGCCAGAAAAACGATGACCCCGGGGTCTTCAAAAATTCTGGTGGAAAACATTTTTTTCCCTAGGCACAGTTTGGTGTAGCAGGAGCATTGCTTGTCACCCAAGGAAACCCTAGAGCATGAAGAAACTTGATTGGGGAAGATTTGTGCGATCCTGGAAAAATTGAGTTTCAGGCCAGAAAAACGATGACCCCCGTGGTCATCAAAAATTTTGGAGGAAAAAAAACATTTCCCAAGGCACAGTTTGCACACGCAGGGGCAGTACTGGTCATCCAAAGAAACACCTGCAGCATCAACAGACTTGATTAAGGGTGGATGAGTGTGATAACTGGAGAAATGGGGAATGGGACTTTCGGATTTGGGACTTGGAAACGTGGCACTTGGAACCCCGGGGTCATCAAAAATTTTGGTGGAAAATAAATATTTTGCCTAGAAATATTTTGGTGTAGCAGGAGCATTGCTTGTCACCAAAGGAAACTCTGGAGCATCAAGAAAGTTGATTGGGAGAGGATTTGTGCGATCCTGGAAAAATGGGTTTTCAGGCCAGAAAAACGATGACCCCGGGGTCATCAAAAGTTTTGGTGGGAAAAATTTTTTTTCCGTAGTCACAGTTTGGTGTAGCAGGAGCATTGCTTGTCACCCAAGGAAACCCTGGAGCATCAAGAAACTTGATTGGGAGAGGATTTGTGCGATCCTGGAAAAATGGATTTCAGGCCAGAAAAACGATGACCCCGGGGTCATCAAAAATTTTAGTGGAAAAAAAATATTTTTCCTAGAAACATTTTGGAGTAGCAGGAGCAATTGCTTGTCAACCAAGGTACCTCTGGAGCATCAAGAAACTTGATTGGGAGAGGATTTGTGCGATCCTGGAAAAATGGATTTCAGGCCAGAAAAACGATGACCCCGGGGTCATCAAAAATTTTAAGTGGAAAAAAACATATTTTTCCTAGAAACATTTTGGAGTAGCAGGAGCATTGCTTGTCAACCAAGGTACCTCTGGAGCATCAAGAAACTTGATTGGGAGAGGATTTGTGCGATCCTGGAAAAATGGGTTTCAGGCCAGAAAAACGATGACCCCGGGGTCATCAAAAATTTTGGTGGGAAAATAAGATTTTTCCTAGAAACATTTTGGAGTAGCAGGAGCATTGCTTGTCACCCAAGGAAACTCAGGAACATCAAGAAAGTTGATTGGCAGAGGATTTATGATGATCCTGGAAAAAATGGGTTTCAGGCCAGGAAAACGATGACCCCGGGATCATCAAAAATTTTGGTGGAAAAGAATATATTTTCCCCTAGAAACATTTTGGAGTAGCAGGAGCATTGCGTGTCAACCAAGGTACCCTCAGGAGCATCAAGAAACTTGATTGAGAGAGGATTTGTGCGATTCTGGAAAAATGGGTTTCAGGCCCAAAAAAAACGATGACCCCGGGGACATCAAAAAATTGGTGAAAAAAAATATTTTGCCTAGAAACATTTTGGTGTAGCAGGAGCATTGCTCGTCACCCAAGGAAACTCTGGAGCTTCAAGAAAGTTGATTGGGAGAAGATTTGTGCGATTCTGGAAAAATGGGTTTCAGGCTAGGAAAACGATGACACCGGGGTCATCAAAAATTCTGGTGGAAAAAATTTTTTTCCCTAGGCACAGTTTGGTGAAGCAGGAGCATTGCTTGTCACCCAAGGAAACCCTGGAGCATCAAGAAATTTGATTGGGGACAGGATTTGTGCGATCCTGGAAAAATGAGTTTCAGGCCAGAAAAAACGATTGACCCAGCGGTCATCAAAAATTTTGGTGGAAAAAAAATATTTTCCCTAGGCACAATTTGGTGTAGCAGGAGCATTGCTTATTACATTAAGAAACCCTGGAGCATCAAGAAACTTCACTGGGAGAGGGATTTATGCGATCCTGGAAAAATGGGTTTCAGGCCACAAAAACGATGACCCTGGGGTCATCAAAAATTTTGGTAGAAAAAAAATATTTTGCCTAGAATCATTTTGGTGTAGCAGAAGCATTGCTTGTCACCCAAGGAAAATCTGGAGCATCAAGAAAGTTGATTGGGAGAGGATTTGTGCGATCCTGGAAAAATGGGTTACAGGCCAGAGAAACGATGACCCCGGGGTCATCAAAAGTTTTGGAGGAAAAAAAAAACATTTCCCAAGGCACAGTTTGCACACGCAGGGGCAGTACTGGTCATCCAAAGAAACTCTGCAGCATCAACAGACTTGATTAAGGGTGGATGAGTGTGATACTGGAGAAATGGGAATGGGACTTCGGATTTGGGACTTGGAACGTGGCACTTGGAACCCCGGGGTCATCAAAAATTTTGGTGAAAATAAATATTTTGCCTAGAAATATTTTGGTGTAGCAGGAGCATTGCTTGTCACCAAAGGAAACTCTGGAGCATCAAGAAAGTTGATTTGGAGAGGATTTGTGCGATCCTGGAAAAATGGGTTTCAGGCCAGAAAAACGATGACCCCGGGGTCATCAAAAGTTTTTGGTGGAAAAATTTTTTTTCCGTAGTCACAGTTTGGTGTAGCAGGAGCATTGCTTGTCACCCAAGGAAACCCTGGAGCATCAAGAAACTTGATTGGGAGAGGATTTTGTGCGATCCTGGAAAAATGGATTTCAGGCCAGAAAAACGATGACCCCGGGGTCATCAAAAATTTTAGTGGAAAAAAAAATATTTTTTCCTAGAAACATTTTTGGAGTAGCAGGAGCAATTGCTTGTCAACCAAGGTACCTCTGGAGCATCAAGAAACTTGATTGGGAGAGGATTTGTGCGATCCTGGAAAAATGGGTTTCAGGCCAGAAAAACGATGACCCCGGGGTCATCAAAAATTTTGGTGGGAAAATAAGATTTTTCCTAGAAACATTTTGGAGTAGCAGGAGCATTGCTTGTCACCCAAGGAAACTCAGGAACATCAAGAAAGTTGATTGGCAGAGGATTTATGTGATCCTGGAAAAATGGGTTTCAGGCCAGGAAAACGATGACCCCGGGGGTCATCAAAAATTTTGGTGGAAAAGAATATATTTTCCCCTAGAAACATTTTGGAGTAGCAGGAGCATTGGCGTGTCAACCAAGGTACCTCAGGAGCATCAAGAAACTTGATTGAGAGAGGATTTGTGCGATTCTGGAAAAATGGGTTTCAGGCCAAAAAAAACGATGACCCCGGGGACATCAAAAAATTGGTGAAAAAAAATATTTTGCCTAGAAACATTTTGGTGTAGCAGGAGCATTGCTCGTCACCCAAGGAAACTCTGGAGCTTCAAGAAAGTTGATTGGGAGAAGATTTGTGCGATTCTGGAAAATGGGTTTCAGGCTAGGAAAACGATGACAACCGGGGTAATCAAAAATTCTGGTGGAAAAAAATTTTTTTCCCTAGGGCACAGTTTGGTAAAGCAGGAGCATTGCTTGTCACCCAAGGAAACCCTGGAGCATCAAAGAAATTTGATTGGGACAGGATTTGTGCGATCCTGGAAAAATGAGTTTCAGGCCAGAAAAACGATGACCCCGGGGTCATCAAAAATTTTGGTAGAAAAAAAATATTTTGCCTAGAAACAATTTTGGAGTAGCAGGAGCATTGCTTGTCACCCAAGGAAACTCTGGAGCATCAAGAAAGTTGATTGGGAGAGGATTTGTGCGATCCTGGAAAAATGGGTTTCAGGCCAGAAAAAACGATGACCCCGGGGTCATCAAAAAATTTTGGTGGGAAAAAAATATTTTGCCTAGAAACATTTTGCAGTAGCAGGAGCATTGCTTGTCACCCAAGGAAAACTCTGGAGCATCAAGAAAGTTGATTGGGAGAGGATTTGTGCGATCCCGGAAAAATGGGTTTCAGGCCAGGAAAACGAAGACCCCGGGGTCATCAAAAATTTTGGTGGAAAAGAATATATTTTCCCTAGAAACATTTTGGAGTAGAAGGAGCATTGCTTGTCAACCAAGGTACCTCAGGAGCATCAAGAAAATTTGATTGAGAGAGGATTTGTGCGATCCTGGAAAAATGGATTTCAGGCCAGAAAAACGATGACCCCGGGTGACATCAAAAAATTGGTGAAAAAAAATATTTTGCCTAGAAACATCTTGGTGTAGCAGGAGCATTGCTTGTCACCCAAGGAAACTCTGGAGCATCAAGAAAGTTGAATGGGAGAGGATTTGTGCGATCCCTGGAAAAATGGGTTTCAGGCCAGGAAAAAAGATGACCCCGGGGGTCATCAAAAATTCTGGTGGAAAAAATTTTTTTTCCCTAGGCACAGTTTGGTGAAGCAGGAGCATTGCCTTGTCACCCAAGGAAACCTGGAGCATCAAGAAATTTGATTGGGACAGGATTTGTGCGATCCCTGGAAAAATGAGTTTCAGGCCAGAAAAAAACGATGACCCCGCGGTCATCAAAAATTTTGGTGGAAAAAAAAATATTTTCCCTAGGCACAATTTGGTGTAGCAGGAGCATTGCTTATTACATTAAGAAACCCCTGGAGCATCAAGAAACTTCACTGGGAGAGGATTTATGCGATCCTGGAAAAAAGGGTTTCAGGCCACAAAAACGATGACCCTGGGGTCATCAAAAATTTTGGTGGAAAAAAAATATTTTGCCTAGAAAAATTTTGGAGTAGCAGGAGCTTTGCTTGACAACCAAGGATACTCTGGAGCATCAAGAAACTTGATTGGGAGAGGATTTGTGCGATCATGGAAAAATGGATTTCAGATGGTGTAGCAGGAGCATTGCTTGTCACCAAAGGAAACTCTGGAGCATCAAGAAAGTTGATTGGGAGAGGATTTGTGCAATCCTGGAAAAATGGGTTTCAGGCCAGAAAAACGATGACCCCGGGGTCATCAAAAATTTTGGTGGGAAAGAATATATTTTCCCTAGAAAAATTTTGGAGTAGCAGGAGCATTGCTTGTCAACCAAGGTACCTCAGGAGCATCAAGAAAATTGATTGAAAGAGGATTTGTGCGATCCTGGAAAAATGGGTTTCAGGCCAGAAAAACGATGACCCCAGGGACATCAAAAAATTGGTGAAAAAAAATATTTTGCCTAGAAACATTTTGGTGTAGCAGGAGCATTGCTTGTCTCCCAAGGAAACTCTGGAGCATCAAGAAAGTTGATTGGGAGAGGATTTGTGCGATCTTGGAAAAATGGGTTTCAGGCCAGGAAAACGATGACCCCGGGGTCATCAAAAATTTTGGTGGAAAAAAAATATCTTTCCTAAGCACAATTTTGTGTAGCAGGAGCATTGCTTATTACGTAAAGAAACCCTGGAGCATCAAGAAACTTCACTGGGAGAGGATTTATGCGATCCTGGAAAAATGGGTTTCAGGCCAGGAAAACCATGACCCCGGGGTCATCAAAAATTTTGTTGGAAAATTTTTTTTTTCCCTAGACACAGTTTGGTGTAGCAGGAGCATTGCTTGTCACCCAAGGAAACCCTGGAGCATCAAGAAATTTGATTGGGACAGGATTTGTGCGATCCTGGAAAAATGAGTTTCAGGCCAGAAAAACGATGACCCAGCGGTCATCAAAAATTTTGGTGGAAAAAAAATATTTTCCCTAGGCACAATTTGGTGTAGCAGGAGCATTGCTTATTACATTAAGAAACCCTGGAGCATCAAGAAACTTCACTGGGAGAGGATTTATGCGATCCTGGAAAAATGGGTTTCAGGCCACAAAAACGATGACCCTGGGGTCATCAAAAGTTTTGGTGGAAAAATTTTTTTTCCGTAGTCACAGTTTGGTGTAGCAGGAGCATTGCTTGTCACCCAAGGAAACCCTGGAGCATCAAGAAACTTGATTGGGAGAGGATTTGTGCGATCCTGGAAAAATGGATTTCAGGCCAGAAAAACGATGACCCCGGGGTCATCAAAAATTTTAGTGGAAAAAAAATATTTTTCCTAGAAACATTTTGGAGTAGCAGGAGCATTGCTTGTCAACCAAGGTACCTCTGGAGCATCAAGAAACTTGATTGGGAGAGGATTTGTGCGATCCTGGAAAAATGGGTTTCAGGCCAGAAAAACGATGACCCCGGGGTCATCAAAAATTTTGGTGGGAAAATAAGATTTTTCCTAGAAACATTTTGGAGTAGCAGGAGCATTGCTTGTCACCCAAGGAAACTCAGGAACATCAAGAAAGTTGATTGGCAGAGGATTTATGTGATCCTGGAAAAATGGGTTTCAGGCCAGGAAAACGATGACCCCGGGGTCATCAAAAATTTTGGTGGAAAAGAATATATTTTCCCTAGAAACATTTTGGAGTAGCAGGAGCATTGCGTGTCAACCAAGGTACCTCAGGAGCATCAAGAAACTTGATTGAGAGAGGATTTGTGCGATTCTGGAAAAATGGGTTTCAGGCCAAAAAAACGATGACCCCGGGGACATCAAAAAATTGGTGAAAAAAAATATTTTGCCTAGAAACATTTTGGTGTAGCAGGAGCATTGCTCGTCACCCAAGGAAACTCTGGAGCTTCAAGAAAGTTGATTGGGAGAAGATTTGTGCGATTCTGGAAAAATGGGTTTCAGGCTAGGAAAACGATGACACCGGGGTAATCAAAAATTCTGGTGGAAAAAATTTTTTTCCCTAGGCACAGTTTGGTGAAGCAGGAGCATTGCTTGTCACCCAAGGAAACCCTGGAGCATCAAGAAATTTGATTGGGACAGGATTTGTGCGATCCTGGAAAAATGAGTTTCAGGCCAGAAAAACGATGACCCCGGGGTCATCAAAAATTTTGGTAGAAAAAAAATATTTTGCCTAGAAACATTTTGGAGTAGCAGGAGCATTGCTTGTCACCCAAGGAAACTCTGGAGCATCAAGAAAGTTGATTGGGAGAGGATTTGTGCGATCCTGGAAAAATGGGTTTCAGGCCAGAAAAACGATGACCCCGGGGTCATCAAAAATTTTGGTGGGAAAAAAATATTTTGCCTAGAAACATTTTGCAGTAGCAGGAGCATTGCTTGTCACCCAAGGAAACTCTGGAGCATCAAGAAAGTTGATTGGGAGAGGATTTGTGCGATCCCGGAAAAATGGGTTTCAGGCCAGGAAAACGAAGACCCCGGGGTCATCAAAAATTTTGGTGGAAAAGAATATATTTTCCCTAGAAACATTTTGGAGTAGAAGGAGCATTGCTTGTCAACCAAGGTACCTCAGGAGCATCAAGAAATTTGATTGAGAGAGGATTTGTGCGATCCTGGAAAAATGGATTTCAGGCCAGAAAAACGATGACCCCGGGGACATCAAAAAATTGGTGAAAAAAATATTTTGCCTAGAAACATTTTGGTGTAGCAGGAGCATTGCTTGTCACCCAAGGAAACTCTGGAGCATCAAGAAAGTTGATTGGGAGAGGATTTGTGCGATCCTGGAAAAATGGGTTTCAGGCCAGGAAAAAGATGACCCCGGGGTCATCAAAAATTCTGGTGGAAAAAATTTTTTTCCCTAGGCACAGTTTGGTGAAGCAGGAGCATTGCTTGTCACCCAAGGAAACCCTGGAGCATCAAGAAATTTGATTGGGACAGGATTTGTGCGATCCTGGAAAAATGAGTTTCAGGCCAGAAAAACGATAACCCCGCGGTCATCAAAAATTTTGGTGGAAAAAAAATATTTTCCCTAGGCACAATTTGGTGTAGCAGGAGCATTGCTTATTACATTAAGAAACCCTGGAGCATCAAGAAACTTCACTGGGAGAGGATTTATGCGATCCTGGAAAAATGGGTTTCAGGCCACAAAAACGATGACCCTGGGGTCATCAAAAATTTTGGTGGAAAAAAAATATTTTGCCTAGAAAAATTTTGGAGTAGCAGGAGCTTTGCTTGACAACCAAGGATACTCTGGAGCATCAAGAAACTTGATTGGGAGAGGATTTGTGCGATCATGGAAAAATGGATTTCAGGCCAGAAAAACGATGACCCCAGGGACATCAAAAAATTGGTGAAAAAAAATATTTTGCCTAGAAACATTTTGGTGTAGCAGGAGCATTGCTTGTCTCCCAAGGAAACTCTGGAGGATCAAGAAAGTTGATTGGGAGAGGATTTGTGCGATCCTGGAAAAATGGGTTTCAGGCCAGGAAAACGATGACCCTGGGGTCATCAAAAATTTTGGTAGAAAAAAAATATTTTGCCTAGAATCATTTTGGTGTAGCAGAAGCATTGCTTGTCACCCAAGGAAAATCTGGAGCATCAAGAAAGTTGATTGGGAGAGGATTTGTGCGATCCTGGAAAAATGGGTTACAGGCCAGAGAAACGATGACCCCGGGGTCATCAAAAGTTTTGGAGGAAAAAAAACATTTCCCAAGGCACAGTTTGCACACGCAGGGGCAGTACTGGTCATCCAAAGAAACTCTGCAGCATCAACAGACTTGATTAAGGGTGGATGAGTGTGATACTGGAGAAATGGGAATGGGACTTCGGATTTGGGACTTGGAACGTGGCACTTGGAACCCCGGGGTCATCAAAAATTTTGGTGGAAAATAAACATTTTGCCTAGAAATATTTTGGTGTAGCAGGAGCATTGCTTGTCACCAAAGGAAACTCTGGAGCATCAAGAAAGTTGATTGGGAGAGGATTTGTGCGATCCTGGAAAAATGGGTTTCAGGCCAGAAAAACGATGACCCCGGGGTCATCAAAAATTTTGGTGGGAAAAAAATATTTTGCCTAGAAACATTTTGGAGTAGCAGGAGCATTGCTTGTCACCCAAGCAAACTCTGGAGCATCAAGAAAGTTGATTGGGAGAGGATTTGTGCGATCCTGGAAAAATGGGTTTCAGGCCAGAAAAACGATGACCCCGGGGTCATCAAAAATTTTGGTGGGAAAAAAATATTTTCCCTAGAAACATTTTGGAGTAGCAGGAGCATTGCTTGTCACCCAAGCAAACTCTGGAGCATCAAGAAAGTTGATTGGGAGAGGATTTGTGCGATCCTGGAAAAATGGGTTTCAGGCCAGAAAAACGATGACCCCGGGGTCATCAAAAATTTTGGTAGAAAAAAAATATTTTGCCTAGAAACATTTTGGAGTAGCAGGAGCATTGCTTGTCGCCCAAGGAAACTCTGGAGCATCAAGAAAGTTGATTGGGAGAGGATTTGTGCGATCCTGGAAAAATGGGTTTCAGGCCAGGAAAACGAAGACCCCGGGGTCATCAAAAATTTTGGTGGAAAAGAATATATTTTCCCTAGAAACATTTTGCAGTAGCAGGAGCATTGCTTGTCAACCAAGGTACCTCAGGAGCATCAAGAAATTTGATTGAGAGAGGATTTGTGCGATCCTGGAAAAATGGGTTTCAGGCCAGAAAAACGATGACCCCGGGGACATCAAAAAATTGGTGAAAAAAATATTTTGCCTAGAAACATTTTGGTGTAGCAGGAGCATTGCTTGTCACCCAAGGAAACTCTGGAGCATCAAGAAAGTTGATTGGGAGAGGATTTGTGCGATCCTGGAAAAATGGGTTTCAGGCCAGAAAAACCATGACCCCGGGGTCATCAAAAATTCTGGTGGAAAAAATTTTTTTCCCTAGGCACAGTTTGGTGTAGCAGGAGCATTGCTTGTCACCCAAGGAAACCCTGGAGCATCAAGAAACTTGATTGGGAGAGGATTTGTGCGATCCTGGAAAAATGGGTTTCAGCCAGAAAAACGATGACCCCAGGGTCATCAAAAATTTTGGTGGAAAAAAACTATTTTGCCTAGAAACATTTTGGAGTACCAGGAGCATTGCTTGTCAACCAAGGTACCTCTGGAGCATCAAGAAACTTGATTGGGAGAGGATTTGTGCGATCCTGGAAAAATGGGTTTCAGGCCAGAAAAACGATTACCCCGGGGTCATCAAAAATTTTAGTGGAAAAAAAAATATTTTGCCTAGAAACATTTTGGTGTAGCAGGAGCATTGCTTGTCACCCAAGGAAACTCTGGAGCATCAAGAAAGTTGATTGGGAGAGGATTTGTGCGATCCTGGAAAAATGGGTTTCAGGCCAGAAAAACGATGACCCCGGGGTCATTAAAAATTTTGGTGGAAAAGAATATATTTTTCCTAGAAACATTTTGGAGTAGCAGGAGCATTGCTTGTCAACAAAGGTACCTCAGGAGCATCAAGAAACTTGATTGAGAGAGGATTTGTGCGATCCTGGAAAAATGGGTTTCAGGCCAGAAAAACGATGACCCCGGGGACATCAAAAAATTGGTGAAAAAAAATATTTTGCCTAGAAACATTTTGGTGTAGCAGTAGCATTGCTTGGCACCCAAGGAAACCCTGGAGCATCAAGAAACTTGATTGGGAGAGGATTTGTGCGATCCTGGAAAAATGGGTTTCAGCCAGAAAAACGATGACCCCGGGGTCTTCAAAAATTCTGGTGGAAAACATTTTTTTCCCTAGGCACAGTTTGGTGTAGCAGGAGCATTGCTTGTCACCCAAGGAAACCCTAGAGCATGAAGAAACTTGATTGGGGAAGATTTGTGCGATCCTGGAAAATTGAGTTTCAGGCCAGAAAAACGATGACCCCGTGGTCATCAAAAATTTTGGAGGAAAAAAAACATTTCCCAAGGCACAGTTTGCACACGCAGGGGCAGTACTGGTCATCCAAAGAAACTCTGCAGCATCAACAGACTTGATTAAGGGTGGATGAGTGTGATACTGGAGAAATGGGAATGGGACTTCGGATTTGGGACTTGGAACGTGGCACTTGGAACCCCGGGGTCATCAAAAATTTTGGTGGAAAATAAATATTTTGCCTAGAAATATTTTGGTGTAGCAGGAGCATTGCTTGTCACCAAAGGAAACTCTGGAGCATCAAGAAAGTTGATTGGGAGAGGATTTGTGCGATCCTGGAAAAATGGGTTTCAGGCCAGAAAAATGATGACCCCGGGGTCATCAAAAGTTTTGGTGGAAAAATTTTTTTTCCGTAGTCACAGTTTGGTGTAGCAGGAGCATTGCTTGTCACCCAAGGAAACCCTGGAGCATCAAGAAACTTGATTGGGAGAGGATTTGTGCGATCCTGGAAAAATGGATTTCAGGCCAGAAAAACGATGACCCCGGGGTCATCAAAAATTTTAGTGGAAAAAAAATATTTTTCCTAGAAACATTTTGGAGTAGCAGGAGCATTGCTTGTCAACCAAGGTACCTCTGGAGCATCAAGAAACTTGATTGGGAGAGGATTTGTGCGATCCTGGAAAAATGGATTTCAGGCCAGAAAAACGATGACCCCGGGGTCATCAAAAATTTTAGTGGAAAAAAAATATTTTTCCTAGAAACATTTTGGAGTAGCAGGAGCATTGCTTGTCAACCAAGGTACCTCTGGAGCATCAAGAAACTTGATTGGGAGAGGATTTGTGCGATCCTGGAAAAATGGGTTTCAGGCCAGAAAAACGATGACCCCGGGGTCATCAAAAATTTTGGTGGGAAAATAAGATTTTTCCTAGAAACATTTTGGAGTAGCAGGAGCATTGCTTGTCACCCAAGGAAACTCAGGAACATCAAGAAAGTTGATTGGCAGAGGATTTATGTGATCCTGGAAAAATGGGTTTCAGGCCAGGAAAACGATGACCCCGGGATCATCAAAAATTTTGGTGGAAAAGAATATATTTTCCCTAGAAACATTTTGGAGTAGCAGGAGCATTGCGTGTCAACCAAGGTACCTCAGGAGCATCAAGAAACTTGATTGAGAGAGGATTTGTGCGATTCTGGAAAAATGGGTTTCAGGCCAAAAAAAACGATGACCCCGGGGATATCAAAAAATTGGTGAAAAAAAATATTTTGCCTAGAAACATTTTGGTGTAGCAGGAGCATTGCTCGTCACCCAAGGAAACTCTGGAGCTTCAAGAAAGTTGATTGGGAGAAGATTTGTGCGATTCTGGAAAAATGGGTTTCAGGCTAGGAAAACGATGACACCGGGGTCATCAAAAATTCTGGTGGAAAAAATTTTTTTCCCTAGGCACAGTTTGGTGAAGCAGGAGCATTGCTTGTCACCCAAGGAAACCCTGGAGCATCAAGAAATTTGATTGGGACAGGATTTGTGCGATCCTGGAAAAATGAGTTTCAGGCCAGAAAAACGATGACCCAGCGGTCATCAAAAATTTTGGTGGAAAAAAAATATTTTCCCTAGGCACAATTTGGTGTAGCAGGAGCATTGCTTATTACATTAAGAAACCCTGGAGCATCAAGAAACTTCACTGGGAGAGGATTTATGCGATCCTGGAAAAATGGGTTTCAGGCCACAAAAACGATGACCCTGGGGTCATCAAAAATTTTGGTGGAAAAAAAATATTTTGCCTAGAAAAATTTTGGAGTAGCAGGAGCTTTGCTTGACAACCAAGGATACTCTGGAGCATCAAGAAACTTGATTGGGAGAGGATTTGTGCGATCATGGAAAAATGGATTTCAGGCCAGAAAAACGATGACCCCAGGGACATCAAAAAATTGGTGAAAAAAAATATTTTGCCTAGAAACATTTTGGTGTAGCAGGAGCATTGCTTGTCACCAAAGGAAACTCTGGAGCATCAAGAAAGTTGATTGGGAGAGGATTTGTGCGATCCTGGAAAAATGGGTTTCAGGCCAGAAAAACGATGACCCCGGGGTCATCAAAAATTTTGGTGGGAAAGAATATATTTTCCCTAGAAAAATTTTGGAGTAGCAGGAGCATTGCTTGTCAACCAAGGTACCTCAGGAGCATCAAGAAAATTGATTGAAAGAGGATTTGTGCGATCCTGGAAAAATGGGTTTCAGGCCAGAAAAACGATGACCCCGGGGACATCAAAAAATTGGTGAAAAAAAATATTTTGCCTAGAAACATTTTGGTGTAGCAGGAGCATTGCTTGTCTCCCAAGGAAACTCTGGAGGATCAAGAAAGTTGATTGGGAGAGGATTTGTGCGATCCTGGAAAAATGGGTTTCAGGCCAGGAAAACGATGACCCTGGGGTCATCAAAATTTTGGTAGAAAAAAAATATTTTGCCTAGAATCATTTTGGTGTAGCAGAAGCATTGCTTGTCACCCAAGGAAAATCTGGAGCATCAAGAAAGTTGATTGGGAGAGGATTTGTGCGATCCTGGAAAAATGGGTTACAGGCCAGAGAAACGATGACCCCGGGGTCATCAAAAGTTTTGGAGGAAAAAAAACATTTCCCAAGGCACAGTTTGCACACGCAGGGGCAGTACTGGTCATCCAAAGAAACTCTGCAGCATCAACAGACTTGATTAAGGGTGGATGAGTGTGATACTGGAGAAATGGGAATGGGACTTCGGATTTGGGACTTGGAACGTGGCACTTGGAACCCCGGGGTCATCAAAAATTTTGGTGGAAAATAAATATTTTGCCTAGAAATATTTTGGTGTAGCAGGAGCATTGCTTGTCACCAAAGGAAACTCTGGAGCATCAAGAAAGTTGATTGGGAGAGGATTTGTGCGATCCTGGAAAAATGGGTTTCAGGCCAGAAAAACGATGACCCCGGGGTCATCAAAAGTTTTGGTGGAAAAATTTTTTTTCCGTAGTCACAGTTTGGTGTAGCAGGAGCATTGCTTGTCACCCAAGGAAACCCTGGAGCATCAAGAAACTTGATTGGGAGAGGATTTGTGCGATCCTGGAAAAATGGATTTCAGGCCAGAAAAACGATGACCCCGGGGTCATCAAAAATTTTAGTGGAAAAAAAATATTTTTCCTAGAAACATTTTGGAGTAGCAGGAGCATTGCTTGTCAACCAAGGTACCTCTGGAGCATCAAGAAACTTGATTGGGAGAGGATTTGTGCGATCCTGGAAAAATGGGTTTCAGGCCAGAAAAACGATGACCCCGGGGTCATCAAAAATTTTGGTGGGAAAATAAGATTTTTCCTAGAAACATTTTGGAGTAGCAGGAGCATTGCTTGTCACCCAAGGAAACTCAGA